>NW_021823319.1:1543308-1688308 GCF_901001165.1 Salmo trutta | reverse complement strand
GTATTAAGGGAATGGCAGTAGTAGACAAGGGTGTGGTGTACCTAATAAACTGGCCAGTGGGCCTTTCCAAAGGCACTATATACCTAAAAGCCTAAGATAGTAAAGTTAAAACACTTGAGAGCTCTCAACAACTTTATACAAACAATAAAAAACCTTTGGGGGCACCACGAAAATAATATTCAAAAGTTAGGTCCTTTTCCGTGGACCGAACAGTGTAGGTAGCTAGCGATACTCAATGCACTTCGCGCCACGTAATCTACTTCGCGCCACGTAATGCACTTCGTTCCAGAACGAGGACATGAGCATTGCCACACAATAAACTAAATCCAGTCGTTACAGGGGAATATACCACAGGAGGCTGCTGAAGGGAGGACGGCTCATAAAAATGTCCGGAACTGAGCCAATGGAACGGCATCTAATACTTGGAAACCATGTCTTTTTTTTAGATGCGGAAGGTAGCCTAGTGGTTAGAGGGGGGGAGCCTAGTGGTTAGAGGCAGGTAGCCTAGTGGTTAGAGTGGAGGGGAGGCAGGTAGCCTAGTGGTTAGAGTGGGGGGGAGGCAGGTAGCCTAGTGGTTAGAGGGGGGAGGCAGGTAGCCTAGTGGTTAGAGGGGGGAGGCAGGTAGCCTAGTGGTTAGAGTGAAGGGGCGGCAGGTAGCCTAGTGGTTAGAGTGGAGGGGAGGCAGGTAGCCTAGTGGTTAGAGTGGAGGGGTGGCAGGGTAGCCTAGTGGTTAGAGGGGGGAGGCAGGTAGTCTAGTGGTTAGAGTGGAGGGGAGGCAGGTAGCCTAGTGGTTAGAGTGGGGAGGCAGGTAGCCTAGTGGTTAGAGTGTAGGGGAGGCAGGTAGCCTAGTGGTTAGAGTGGAGGGGAGGCAGGTAGCCTAGTGGTTAGAGTGGAGGGGCGGCAGGTAGCCTAGTGGTTAGAGTGGGAAGGCAGGTAGCCTAGTGGTTAGAGTGTAGGGGAGGCAGGTAGCCTAGTGGTTAGAGTGGAGGGACGGCAGGTAGCCTAGTGGTTAGAGTGGAGGGGCGGCAGGGAGCCTAGTGGTTAGAGTGGAGGGGCGGCAGGTAGCCTAGTGGTTAGAGTGGAGGGGAGGCAGGTAGCCTAGTGGTTAGAGTGGAGGGGCGGCAGGTAGCCTAGTGGTTAGAGTGGAGGGGAGGCAGGTAGCCTAGTGGTTAGAGTGGAGGGGCGGCAGGGTAGCCTAGTGGTTAGAGGGGGGAGGCAGGTAGTCTAGTGGTTAGAGTGGAGGGGAGGCAGGTAGCCTAGTGGTTAGAGTGGAGGGGAGGCAGGTAGCCTAGTGGTTAGAGTGGAGGGGCGGCAGGGTAGCCTAGTGGTTAGAGTGGAGGGGAGGCAGGTAGCCTAGTGGTTAGAGGGGGGAGGCAGGTAGCCTAGTGGTTAGAGGGGGGAGGCAGGTAGCCTAGTGGTTAGAGGGGGAGGCAGGTAGCCTAGTGGTTAGAGTGGGGAGGCAGGTAGCCTAGTGGTTAGAGGGGGGAGGCAGGTAGCCTAGTGGTTAGAGGCAGGTAGCCTAGTGGTTAGAGTGGAGGGGTGGCAGGTAGCCTAGTGGTTAGAGTGGGGAGGCAGGTAGCCTAGTGGTTAGAGTGGGGGAGGCAGGTAGCCTAGTGGTTAGAGTGGGGGAGGCAGGTAGTCTAGTGGTTAGAGTGGGGAGGCAGGTAGCCTAGTGGTTAGAGGGGGGAGGCAGGTAGCCTAGTGGTTAGAGTGGGGAGGCAGGTAGCCTAGTGGTTAGAGGGGGGAGGCAGGTAGCCTAGTGGTTAGAGGCAGGTAGCCTAGTGGTTAGAGGGGGGAGGCAGGTAGCCTAGTGGTTAGAGTGGGGGAGGCAGGTAGCCTAGTGGTTAGAGTGGGGGAGGCAGGTAGCCTAGTGGTTAGAGTGGGGGAGGCAGGTAGCCTAGTGGTTAGAGTGGGGGAGGCAGGTAGCCTAGTGGTTAGAGGGGGGAGGCAGGTAGCCTAGTGTTTAGAGCGTTGGACTAGTAACCGAAAGGTTGCTAGATCGAATCCCTGAGCTGACAAGGTTAAAAAAAAATTTTGTTCTGCCCCTGAACAAGGCAGTTTACCCCACTGTTCCCTGGTAGGCCGTCATTGTAAATAAGAATTTGTTCTTAACTGACTTGCATAGTGAAGTAAAATGAAATGTATTTGATACTATTCCGCTCCAGTTATTACCACATGCCTGTCCTCCCCAATGAAGGTGACCCCAACCTCCAGTTTGTAGTATTGTGATTGGAACAGACTGAGCATTATCAGACCTATCGAGCTCTTCAGTTGACACCTAAACTGTAGTCGATATAGTGATTCGTTCAACGACTTGATATGGGATGTGTTTGTTGTCAGACTCTCAGAACTATTACCACAGACGGAATGAGATCACAACAACAGACAACCTGGACTTCAAACATCACAGCTACAAAGAGATGAGGCATGTAAGTAGAGCAATGCTGGGCAGACACTACACCACACTACAGAGTAATGCTGGGCAGACACTACACTACACCACAGAGTAATGCTGGACAGACACTACACTACAACACAGAGTAATGCTGGGCAGACACTACACTACACTATAACACAGAGTAATGCTGGGCAGACACTACACTACACCACAGAGTAATGCTGGACAGACACTACACTACAACACAGAGTAATGCTGGGCAGACACTACACTACACCACAGAGTAATGCTGGACAGACACTACACTACACCACAGAGTAATGCTGGGCAGACACTACACTACACTATAACACAGAGTAATGCTGGGCAGACACTACACTACACTACACCACAGAGTAATGCTGGGCAGACACTACACTACACCACAGAGTAATGCTGGGCAGACACTACACTACACCACAGAGTAATGCTGGGCAGACACTACACTACACTACAGAGTAATGCTGGGCAGACACTACACTACACCACAGAGTAATGCTGGGCAGACACTACACTACACCACAGAGTAATGATGGGCAGACACTGCACTACACTACACCACAGAGTAATGCTGGGCAGACACTGCACTACACTATACCACAGAGTAATGCTGGGCAGACACTACACTACACCACAGAGTAATGCTGGGCAGACACTACACTACACTGCATCACAGATTAATGCTGGAAAGACACTACACTACACCACAGAGTAATGCTGGGCAGACACTACACTACACCACAGAGTAATGCTGGGCATACACTACACTGCATCACAGAGTAATGCTGGGCAGACACTGCAATACACCACAGAGTAATGCTGAGCAGACACTACACTACACTACACCACAGAGTAATGCTGGGCAGACACTACACTACACTACACCACAGAGTAATGCTGGGCAGACACTACACTATACCACAGAGTAATGCTGGGCAGACACTACACTACACTACAGAGTAATGCTGGGCAGACACTACACTACACCACAGAGTAATGCTGGGCAGACACTACACTACACCACAGAGTAATGCTGGGCAGACACTGCACTACACTACACCACAGAGTAATGCTGGGCAGACACTGCACTACACTATACCACAGAGTAATGCTGGGCAGACACTACACTACACCACAGAGTAATGCTGGGCAGACACTACACCACACTACACCACAGAGTAATGCTGGGCAGACACTACACCACACTACACCACAGAGTAATGCTGGGCAGACACTACACTACACCACAGAGTAATGCTGGGCAGACACTACACCACACTACACTACAGAGTAATGCTGGGCAGACACTGCAAGCAAAATTGAAGAACCCAGTCTATGCTCTGGAGAGAGTCAATTTAAACCAATAAACAGTTAAATGGTACCAATGTACTTTATTAGAGTCTTTGTTATGAAAATGAAGCATTTGATAATACATTATATGATAAAAAACAAATACATTATCACAGTTTAATGCTGTTGTAGCTCATGGGGATGTGTGAATTTAACTCCTCAGCCTTTAGTGTCCCCCAGCGAATAGTTAGCCTTTCGCTAGGGACCTGACTGGCCCGAGCTTCAGGAGGGCAGTCATGACTGCTAGCAAGGCAGAGTTGGCCCCAGGTACGGGCAGAATCGGGAGGAGAGTGGTAGCCGCTGAGTAAGCAACGAAACATCATATCTGAAATCAAATTCACCATGTGGAAGGCTCTGGGACGCTTGATCCCTACTGGCTCTACAGCTGATGAAGGTGGTTAATGAGGTGATCCCTACTGGCTCTACAGCTGATGACGGTAGTTAATGAGGTATTCTCTACTGGCTCTACAGCTGATGAAGGTAGTTAATGAGGTATTCTCTACTGGCTCTACAGCTGATGAAGGTAGTTAATGAGAAGTGCCCCAACATCACAAGGATCTACAACATCGGCAAGAGCCACAGCGGACAGAAACTCTACGCCATCGAGATCTCAGACAACCCCGGAGAGCATGAACGAGGTAAGACCAGAGAAAGGGCTCAGACAGGATGTTTTTACTTGATTCAGTCCTGGAAGTAAAGTTCTCTGGGTTCAAGTGGTGATTGTTGTTGTATTATTACATAAAATGGTTAATCTCTTCATCATACGCCTTTTCACATTTTGTTCTCTCCCTCCCTCCCTCCCTCCCTCCCTCCCTCCCTCCCTCCCTCCCTCCCTCTTCCTCCCTCCCTCCCTCCCTCCCTCCCTCCCCTTCCTCCCTCTCTCCCTCGTTCCCGCCCTCCCTCCCTCCCTTCTCTTCCTCCCTCCCTCCCTCCTTCCCTCCCTTCTCTTCCTCCCTCCCTCCCTACATTCTCTTCCTCCATCCCTCCCTCCCTTCTCTCCCTCCCTCCCTCCCTCCTCTCCCTCCCTCCCTCCCTCTTCCTCCCTCCCTCCCTCCCTCCCTCCCTCCCCTCCCTCCCTTCTCTCCCTCCCTCCCTCCCTTCTCTCCCTCCCTCCCTCCCTCCCTCCTCTCCCAGGTGAACCAGAGTTTCGCTACACTGCCGGTTCCCACGGTAACGAGGTGCTGGGCCGAGAGCTGCTCCTGCTGCTGATGCAGTTCATGTGTCAGGAGTACCTGTCGGGTAGCCCGCGGATACGTCACCTGGTGCACGAGACTAGGATACACCTGCTCCCCTCCGTCAACCCCGACGGGTACGACAAAGCCCTTGAAGTGGTAGGTGTGCGTAGCTGAAAAAAAAAACATAAACCCCCCACAGCTGATATTGTAAATATTGACTCCATCATTAAGGCTGTACTGAAACATACGACAGATACAACTGACTCTTCTGAGACACGTGTTGATGGACTGCTGCTTATCAGCCATGTGATTGTCAGATTAAAGGTTTTTCTTTTCAAAGTCACAAGTCTTGTATATCAGCCATGTGATTGTCAGATTAAAGATTTTTCTTTTCAAAGTCACAAGTCTTGTATATCAGCCATGTGATTGTCAGATTAAAGATTCTCTTCAAAGTCAGAAGTCCAAAACATCCACTGCAGTGATTCCAGTGGTGGTCGGTGCCGTTTAAGAGGAAGGAGGGTGATAATTGTTTTTAAGAACGTGGCCTTATTTCTATTACAGCATATTGGATGACTGTCCTTCATATTCACCCAGTTCAATGTAACAGTGATGGGTTTAGGATACTGTCCTTCATATTCACCCAGTTCAATGTAACAGTGATGGGTTTAGGATACTGTCCTTCATATTCACCCAGTTCAATGTAACAGTGATGGTTTAGGATACTGTCCTTCATATTCACCCAGTTCAATGTAACAGTGATGGGTTTAGGATACTGCCCTCCATATTCACCCAGTTCAATGTAACAGTGATGGGTTTAGGATACTGTCCTTCACCCAGTTCAATGTAACAGTGATGGGTTTAGGTTACTGTCCTTCATATTCACCCAGTTCAATGTAACAGTGATGGGTTTAGGATACTGTCCTTCATATTCACCCAGTTCAATGTAACAGTGATGGGTTTAGGATACTGTCCTTCATATTCACCCAGTTCAATGTAACAGTGATGGGTTTAGGATACTGTCCTTCATATTCACCCAATTCAATGTAACAGTGATGGGTTTAGGATACTGTCCTTCACCCAGTTCAATGTAACAGTGATGGTTTAGGATACTGTCCTTCATATTCACCCAGTTCAATGTAACAGTGATGGGTTTAGGTTACTGTCCTTCATATTCACCCAGTTCAATGTAACAGTGATGGGTTTAGGATACTGTCCTTCATATTCACCCAGTTCAATGTAACAGTGATGGGTTTAGGTTACTGTCCTTCATATTCACCCAGTTCAATGTAACAGTGATGGTTTAGGATACTGTCATTCATATTCACCCAGTTCAATGTAACAGTGATGGTTTAGGATACTGGTCCTTCATATTCACCCAGTTCAATGTAACAGTGATGGGTTTAGGATACTGTCCTTCACCCAGTTCAATGTAACAGTGATGGGTTTAGGATACTGTCCTTCATATTCACCCAGTTCAATGTAACAGTGATGGGTTTAGGATACTGTCCTTCACCCAGTTCAATGTAACAGTGATGGGTTTAGGATACTGTCCTTCACCCAGTTCAATGTAACAGTGATGGGTTTAGGATACTGTCCTCCATATTCACCCAGTTCAATGTAACAGTGATGGGTTTAGGATACTGTCCTCCATATTCACCCAGTTCAATGTGACAGTGATGGGTTTAAGAGATACTGTCCTTCATATTCACCCATGTCAATGTAACAATGGTGGGTTTAGGATACTGTCCTTCATATTCACCCAGTTCAATGTAACAGTGATGGGTTTAGGATACTGTCCTTCACCCAGTTCAATGTTTCAGTGATGGGTTTAGGATACTGTCCTTCACCCAGTTCAATGTAACAGTGATGGGTTTAGGTTACTGTCCTCCATATTCACCCAGTTCAATGTAACAGTGGTGGGTTTAGGATACTGTCCTTCATATTCACCCAGTTCAATGTAACAGTGATGGGTTTAGGATACTGTCCTTCATATTAACCCAGTTCAATGTAACAGTGATGGGTTTAGGATACTGTCCTTCACCCAGTTCAATGTAACAGTGATGGGTTTAGGATACTGTCATTCATATTCACCAAGTTCAATGTAACAGTGATGGGTTTAGGATACTGGTCCTTCATATTCACCCAGTTCAATGTAACAGTGATGGGTTTAGGATACTGTCCTTCACCCAGTTCAATGTAACAGTGATGGGTTTAGGATACTGTCCTTCACCCAGTTCAATGTAACAGTGATGGGTTTAGGATACTGTCCTTCACCCAGTTCAATGTAACAGTGATGGGTTTAGGATACTGTCCTTCATATTCACCCAGTTCAATGTAACAGTGATGGGTTTAGGATACTGTCCTTCATATTCACCCAGTTCAATGTAACAGTGATGGGTTTAGGATACTGTCCTTTACCCAGTTCAATGTAACAGTGATGGGTTTAGGATACTGTCCTTCATATTCACCCAGTTCAATGTAACAGTGATGGGTTTAGGTTACTGTCCTTCATATTCACCCAGTTCAATGTAACAGTGATGGGTTTAGGATACTGTCATTCATATTCACCCAGTTCAATGTAACAGTGATGGGTTTAGGATACTGTCCTTCATATTCACCCAGTTCAATGTAACAGTGATGGGTTTAGGATACTGTCCTTCATATTCACCCAGTTCAATGTAACAGTGATGGGTTTAGGATACTGTCCTTCACCCAGTTCAATGTAACAGTGATGGGTTTAGGATACTGTCCTTCACCCAGTTCAATGTAACAGTGATGGTTTAGGATACTGTCCTTCATATTCACCCTGTTCAATGTAACAGTGGTGGGTTTAGGATACTGTCCTTCACCCACTTCAATGTAACAGTGATGGGTTTAGGATACTGTCCTTCACCCAGTTCAATGTAACAGTGATGGGTTTAGGATACTGTCCTTCACCCAGTTCAATTTAACAGTGATGGGTTTAGGATACTGTCCTCCATATTCACCCAGTTCAATGTGACAGTGATGGGTTTAAGAGATACTGTCCTTCATATTCACCCATGTCAATGTAACAATGGTGGGTTTAGGATACTGTCCTTCATATTCACCCAGTTCAATGTAACAGTGATGGGTTTAGGATACTGTCCTTCACCCAGTTCAATGTTTCAGTGATGGGTTTAGGATACTGTCCTTCACCCAGTTCAATGTAACAGTGATGGGTTTAGGTTACTGTCCTCCATATTCACCCAGTTCAATGTAACAGTGGTGGGTTTAGGATACTGTCCTTCATATTCACCCAGTTCAATGTAACAGTGATGGGTTTAGGATACTGTCCTTCATATTAACCCAGTTCAATGTAACAGTGATGGGTTTAGGATACTGTCCTTCACCCAGTTCAATGTAACAGTGATGGGTTTAGGATACTGTCATTCATATTCACCAAGTTCAATGTAACAGTGATGGGTTTAGGATACTGGTCCTTCATATTCACCCAGTTCAATGTAACAGTGATGGGTTTAGGATACTGTCCTTCACCCAGTTCAATGTAACAGTGATGGGTTTAGGATACTGTCCTTCACCCAGTTCAATGTAACAGTGATGGGTTTAGGATACTGTCCTTCACCCAGTTCAATGTAACAGTGATGGGTTTAGGATACTGTCCTTCATATTCACCCAGTTCAATGTAACAGTGATGGGTTTAGGATACTGTCCTTCATATTCACCCAGTTCAATGTAACAGTGATGGGTTTAGGATACTGTCCTTTACCCAGTTCAATGTAACAGTGATGGGTTTAGGATACTGTCCTTCATATTCACCCAGTTCAATGTAACAGTGATGGGTTTAGGTTACTGTCCTTCATATTCACCCAGTTCAATGTAACAGTGATGGGTTTAGGATACTGTCATTCATATTCACCCAGTTCAATGTAACAGTGATGGGTTTAGGATACTGTCCTTCATATTCACCCAGTTCAATGTAACAGTGATGGGTTTAGGATACTGTCCTTCATATTCACCCAGTTCAATGTAACAGTGATGGGTTTAGGATACTGTCCTTCACCCAGTTCAATGTAACAGTGATGGGTTTAGGATACTGTCCTTCACCCAGTTCAATGTAACAGTGATGGTTTAGGATACTGTCCTTCATATTCACCCTGTTCAATGTAACAGTGGTGGGTTTAGGATACTGTCCTTCACCCACTTCAATGTAACAGTGATGGGTTTAGGATACTGTCCTTCACCCAGTTCAATGTAACAGTGATGGGTTTAGGATACTGTCCTTCACCCAGTTCAATTTAACAGTGATGGTTTAGGATACTGTCCTTCATATTCACCCAGTTCAATGTAACAGTGATGGGTTTAGGATACTGTCCTTCATATTCACCCAGTTCAATGTAACAGTGATGGGTTTAGGATACTGTCCTTCACCCAGTTCAATGTAACAGTGATGGGTTTAGGTTACTGTCCTTCATATTCACCCAGTTCAATGTAACAGTGATGGGTTTAGGTTACTGTCCTCCATATTCACCCAGTTCAATGTAACAGTGATGGGTTTAGGATACTGTCCTTCACCCAGTTCAATGTAACAGTGATGGTTTAGGATACTGTCCTTCATATTCACCCAGTTCAATGTAACAGTGATGGGTTTAGGATACTGTCCTTCACCCAGTTCAATGTAACAGTGATGGGTTTAGGATACTGTCCTCCATATTCACCCAGGTCAATGTAACAGTGATGGGTTTAGGATACTGTCCTTCATATTCACCAAGTTCAATGTAACAGTGATGGGTTTAGGTTACTGTCCTTCATATTCACCCAGTTCAATGTAACAGTGATGGGTTTAGGATACTGTCCTTCACCCAGTTCAATGTAACAGTGATGGGTTTAGGATACTGTCCTTCACCCAGTTCAATGTAACAGTGATTGTTTAGGATACTGTCCTTCATATTCACCCAGTTCAATGTAACAGTGATGGGTTTAGGATACTGTCCTTCACCCAGTTCAATGTAACAGTGATGGGTTTAGGATACTGTCATTCACCCAGTTCAATGTAACAGTGATGGGTTTAGGATACTGTCCTTCATATTCACCCAGTTCAATGTAACAGTGATGGGTTTAGGATACTGTCCTTCACCCAGTTCCATGTAACAGTGATGGTTTAGGATACTGTCCTTCACACAGTTCAATGTAACAGTGATGGGTTTAGGATACTGTCCTTCACCCAGTTCAATGTAACAGTGATGGGTTTAGGATACTGTCCTTCATATTCACCCAGTTCAATGTAACAGTGATGGGTTTAGGATACTGTCCTTCACCCAGTTCAATGTAACAGTGATGGGTTTAGGATACTGTTCTTCATATTCACCCAGTTCAATGTAACAGTGATGGGTTTAGGATACTGTCCTTCATATTCACCAAGTTCAATGTAACAGTGATGTGTTTAGGATACTGTCCTTCACCCAGTTCAATGTAACAGTGATGGGTTTAGGATACTGTCCTTCACCCAGTTCAATGTAACAGTGATGGGTTTAGGATACTGTCCTTCACCCAGTTCAATGTAACAGTGATGGGTTTAGGATACTGTCCTTCATATTCACCCAGTTCAATGTAACAGTGATGGGTTTAGGATACTGTCCTTCATATTCACCCAGTTCAATGTAACAGTGATGGGTTTAGGATACTGTCCTTCATATTCACCCAGTTCAATGTAACAGTGATGGGTTTAGGATACTGTCCTTCATATTCACCCAGTTCAATGTAACAGTGATGGGTTTAGGATACTGTCCTTCATATTCACCCAGTTCAATGTAACAGTGATGGGTTTAGGATACTGTCCTTCACCCAGTTCAATGTAACAGTGATGGGTTTAGGATACTGTCCTCCATATTCACCCAGTTCAATGTAACAGTGATGGGTTTAGGATACTGTCCTTCATATTCACCCAGTTCAATGTAACAGTGATGGGTTTTGGATACTGTCATTCACCCAGTTCAATGTAACAGTGATGGTTTAGGATACTGTCATTCATATTCACCCAGTTCAATGTAACAGTGATGGGTTTAGGATACTGTCCTTCATATTCACCCAGTTCAATGTAACAGTGATGGGTTTAGGATACTGTCCTTCACCCAGTCCACGTAACAGTGATGGGTTTAGGATACTGTCCTTCATATTCACCCAGTTCAATGTAACAGTGATGGGTTTAGGATACTGTCCTTCACCCAGTTCAATGTAACAGTGATGGGTTTAGGATACTGGTCCTTCATATTCACCCAGTTCAATGGATCAGTGATGGGTTTAGGATACTGTCCTTCATATTCACCCAGTTCAATGTAACAGTGATGGGTTTAGGATACTGTCCTTCACCCAGTTCAATGTAACAGTGATGGGTTTAGGATACTGTCCTTCCTATTCACCCAGTTCAATGTAACAGTGATGGTTTAGGATACTGTCATTCACCCAGTTCAATGTAACAGTGATGGGTTTAGGTTACTGTCCTTCACCCAGTTCAATGTAACAGTGATGGGTTTAGGATACTGGGCTTCACCCAGTTCAATGTAACAGTGATGGGTTTAGGTTACTGTCCTTCACCCAGTTCAATGTAACAGTGATGGGTTTAGGATACTGTCCTTCACCCAGTTCAATGTAACAGTGATGGGTTTAGGATACTGTCCTTCATATTCACCCAGTTCAATGTAACAGTGATGGGTTTAGGATACTGTCCTTCATATTCACCCTGTTCAATGTAACAGTGGTGGGTTTAGGATACTGTCCTTCACCCAGTTCAATGTAACAGTGATGGGTTTAGGATACTGTCCTTCACCCAATTCAATGTAACAGTGATGGGTTTAGGATACTGTCCTTCACCCAGTTCAATGTAACAGTGATGGTTTAGGATACTGTCCTTCATATTCACCCAGTTCAATGTAACAGTGATGGGTTTAGGATACTGTCCTTCATATTCACCCAGTTCAATGTAACAGTGATGGGTTTAGGATACTGTCCTTCACCCAGTTCAATGTAACAGTGATGGTTTAGGATACTGTCCTTCATATTCACCCAGTTCAATGTAACAGTGATGGGTTTAGGATACTGTCCTTCACCCAGTTCAATGTAACAGTGATGGGTTTAGGATACTGTCCTCCATATTCACCCAGTTCAATGTAACAGTGATGGGTTTAGGATACTGTCCTTCATATTCACCAAGTTCAATGTAACAGTGATGGGTTTAGGTTACTGTCCTTCATATTCACCCAGTTCAATGTAACAGTGATGGGTTTAGGATACTGTCCTTCACCCAGTTCAATGTAACAGTGATGGGTTTAGGATACTGTCCTTCACCCAGTTCAATGTAACAGTGATGGGTTTAGGATACTGTCATTCACCCAGTTCAATGTAACAGTGATGGGTTTAGGATACTGTCCTTCATATTCACCCAGTTCAATGTAACAGTGATGGGTTTAGGATACTGTCCTTCACCCAGTTCAATGTAACAGTGATGGTTTAGGATACTGTCCTTCACACAGTTCAATGTAACAGTGATGGGTTTAGGATACTGTCCTTCACCCAGTTCAATGTAACAGTGATGGGTTTAGGATACTGTCCTTCATATTCACCCAGTTCAATGTAACAGTGATGGGTTTTGGATACTGTCCTTCACCCAGTTCAATGTAACAGTGATGGGTTTAGGATACTGTCCTTCATATTCACCCAGTTCAATGTAACAGTGATGGGTTTAGGATACTGTCCTTCATATTCACCCAGTTCAATGTAACAGTGATGTGTTTAGGATACTGTCCTTCACCCAGTTCAATGTAACAGTGATGGGTTTAGGATACTGTCCTTCACCCAGTTCAATGTAACAGTGATGGGTTTAGGATACTGTCCTTCACCCAGTTCAATGTAACAGTGATGGGTTTAGGATGCTGTCCTTCATATTCACCCAGTTCAATGTAACAGTGATGGGTTTAGGATACTGTCCTTCATATTCACCCAGTTCAATGTAACAGTGATGGGTTTAGGATACTGTCCTTCATATTCACCCAGTTCAATGTAACAGTGATGGGTTTAGGATACTGTCCTTCATATTCACCCAGTTCAATGTAACAGTGATGGGTTTAGGATACTGTCCTTCATATTCACCCAGTTCAATGTAACAGTGATGGGTTTAGGATACTGTCCTTCACCCAGTTCAATGTAACAGTGATGGGTTTAGGATACTGTCCTCCATATTCACCCAGTTCAATGTAACAGTGATGGCTTTAGGATACTGTCCTTCATATTCACCCAGTTCAATGTAACAGTGATGGGTTTTGGATACTGTCATTCACCCAGTTCAATGTAACAGTGATGTTTTAGGATACTGTCATTCATATTCACCCAGTTCAATGTAACAGTGATGGGTTTAGGATACTGTCCTTCATATTCACCCAGTTCAATGTAACAGTGATGGGTTTAGGATACTGTCCTTCACCCAGTTCAATGTAACAGTGATGGGTTTAGGATACCGTCCTTCATATTCACCCAGTTCAATGTAACAGTGATGGGTTTAGGATACTGTCCTTCACCCAGTTCAATGTAACAGGGATGGGTTTAGGATACTGGTCCTTCATATTCACCCAGTTCAATGGAACAGTGATGGGTTTAGGATACTGTCCTTCATATTCACCCAGTTCAATGTAACAGTGATGGGTTTAGGATACTGTCCTTCACCCAGTTCAATGTAACAGTGATGGGTTTAGGATACTGTCCTTCATATTCACCCAGTTCAATGTAACAGTGATGGTTTAGGATACTGTCATTCACCCAGTTCAATGTAACAGTGATGGGTTTAGGTTACTGTCCTTCACCCAGTTCAATGTAACAGTGATGGGTTTAGGATACTGGGCTTCACCCAGTTCAATGTAACAGTGATGGGTTTAGGATACTGTCCTTCATATTCACCCAGTTCAATGTAACAGTGATGGGTTTAGGATACTGTCCTTCATATTCACCCTGTTCAATGTAACAGTGATGGTTTAGGATACTGTCATTCACCCAGTTCAATGTAACAGTGATGGGTTTAGGATACTGTCCTTCACCCAGTTCAATGTAACAGTGATGGGTTTAGGATACTGTCCTTCACCCAGTTCAATGTAACAGTGATGGGTTTAGGATACTGTCCTTCATATTCACCCAGTTCAATGTAACAGTGATGGGTTTAGGATACTGTCCTTCACCCAGTTCAATGTAACAGTGATGGGTTTAGGATACTGTCCTTCATATTCACCCAGTTCAATGTAACAGTGATGGGTTTAGGATACTGTTCCTTCATATTCACCCAGTTCAATGTTTCAGTGATGGGTTTAGGATACTGGGCTTCACCCAGTTCAATGTAACAGTGATGGGTTTAGGATACTGTCCTTCATATTCACCCAGTTCAATGTAACAGTGATGGGTTTAGGATACTGTCCTTCACCCAGTTCAATGTAACAGTGATGGGTTTAGGATACTGTCCTTCATATTCACCCAGTTCAATGTAACAGTGATGGGTTTAGGATACTGTTCCTTCATATTCACCCAGTTCAATGTAACAGTGATGGGTTTAGGATACTGTCATTCACCCAGTTCAATGTAACAGTGATGGGTTTAGGATACTGTCCTTCATATTCACCCAGTTCAATGTAACAGTGATGGTTTAGGATACTGTCATTCACCCAGTTCAATGTAACAGTGATGGGTTTAGGTTACTGTCCTTCACCCAGTTCAATGTAACAGTGATGGGTTTAGGATACTGGGCTTCACCCAGTTCAATGTAACAGTGATGGGTTTAGGATACTGTCCTTCATATTCACCCAGTTCAATGTAACAGTGATGGGTTTAGGATACTGTCCTTCATATTCGCCCTGTTCAATGTAACAGTGATGGTTTAGGATACTGTCATTCACCCAGTTCAATGTAACAGTGATGGGTTTAGGATACTGTCCTTCACCCAGTTCAATGTAACAGTGATGGGTTTAGGATACTGTCCTTCACCCAGTTCAATGTAACAGTGATGGGTTTAGGATACTGTCCTTCATATTCACCCAGTTCAATGTAACAGTGATGGTTTAGGATACTGTCATTCACCCAGTTCAATGTAACAGTGATGGGTTTAGGTTACTGTCCTTCACCCAGTTCAATGTAACAGTGATGGGTTTAGGATACTGGGCTTCACCCAGTTCAATGTAACAGTGATGGGTTTAGGATACTGTCCTTCATATTCACCCAGTTCAATGTAACAGTGATGGGTTTAGGATACTGTCCTTCATATTCACCCTGTTCAATGTAACAGTGATGGTTTAGGATACTGTCATTCACCCAGTTCAATGTAACAGTGATGGGTTTAGGATACTGTCCTTCACCCAGTTCAATGTAACAGTGATGGGTTTAGGATACTGTCCTTCACCCAGTTCAATGTAACAGTGATGGGTTTAGGATACTGTCCTTCATATTCACCCAGTTCAATGTAACAGTGATGGGTTTAGGATACTGTCCTTCACCCAGTTCAATGTAACAGTGATGGGTTTAGGATACTGTCCTTCATATTCACCCAGTTCAATGTAACAGTGATGGGTTTAGGATACTGTTCCTTCATATTCACCCAGTTCAATGTTTCAGTGATGGGTTTAGGATACTGGGCTTCACCCAGTTCAATGTAACAGTGATGGGTTTAGGATACTGTCCTTCATATTCACCCAGTTCAATGTAACAGTGATGGGTTTAGGATACTGTCCTTCACCCAGTTCAATGTAACAGTGATGGGTTTAGGATACTGTCCTTCATATTCACCCAGTTCAATGTAACAGTGATGGGTTTAGGATACTGTTCCTTCATATTCACCCAGTTCAATGTAACAGTGATGGGTTTAGGATACTGTCATTCACCCAGTTCAATGTAACAGTGATGGGTTTAGGATACTGTCCTTCATATTCACCCAGTTCAATGTAACAGTGATGGTTTAGGATACTGTCATTCACCCAGTTCAATGTAACAGTGATGGGTTTAGGTTACTGTCCTTCACCCAGTTCAATGTAACAGTGATGGGTTTAGGATACTGGGCTTCACCCAGTTCAATGTAACAGTGATGGGTTTAGGATACTGTCCTTCATATTCACCCAGTTCAATGTAACAGTGATGGGTTTAGGATACTGTCCTTCATATTCGCCCTGTTCAATGTAACAGTGATGGTTTAGGATACTGTCATTCACCCAGTTCAATGTAACAGTGATGGGTTTAGGATACTGTCCTTCACCCAGTTCAATGTAACAGTGATGGGTTTAGGATACTGTCCTTCACCCAGTTCAATGTAACAGTGATGGGTTTAGGATACTGTCCTTCATATTCACCCAGTTCAATGTAACAGTGATGGGTTTAGGATACTGTCCTTCACCCAGTTCAATGTAACAGTGATGGGTTTAGGATACTGTCCTTCATATTCACCCAGTTCAATGTAACAGTGATGGGTTTAGGATACTGTCCTTCATATTCACCCAGTTCAATGTTTCAGTGATGGGTTTAGGATACTGGGCTTCACCCAGTTCAATGTAACAGTGATGGGTTTAGGATACTGTCCTTCATATTCACCCAGTTCAATGTAACAGTGATGGGTTTAGGATACTGTCCTTCACCCAGTTCAATGTAACAGTGATGGGTTTAGGATACTGTCCTTCATATTCACCCAGTTCAATGTAACAGTGATGGGTTTAGGATACTGTTCCTTCATATTCACCCAGTTCAATGTAACAGTGATGGGTTTAGGATACTGTCATTCACCCAGTTCAATGTAACAGTGGTGGGTTTAGGTTACTGTCCTTCACCCAGTTCAATGTAACATCGATAGGTTTAGGCTATTACATGATACTGTAATGTTCCCTTGTACCCATCATGAGGTGGCTACACCTTAGCCTGTGAATTACAGTTTATAACGTAGGTGCACACAGGTTGAGAGGAATTAGAGTAATCAAGAAGACAGACGTTGATACATTCAGTACCGCCTTGAACTCTCTTGCCTTCATCTAGCTAGTTCATTATTATTTATTCTTTTTTATTTTATTTAGACGGTAGATCAGCGTTAATATTGCAGATAGGTTGTAGCTTCCATCAATCTAATTGTCTGCATCATTTTCAATCCCCCATATAAGTATTTTTTAGTAAGTATATATATATATATATATATATATACATCTCTTTTTAAAATATATTTCCCTTAATTATTTTCCCCTAATCCTACTGTCCAATCCCCTAATTGGACTAAACTAATTCAATATATTTATCTTCTTTATTATTTTCCCCTAGCCTTACCATCCCTCCCCTGATTGGACTAAACTAATAGACAACAACACTTAGGCTTCTACTTCCAGCTTATACATACCATATACAGTACCAGTTAAAAGTTTGGACACATCTACTCATTCAAGGGTTTTTCTTAATTTTTTTTACTATTTTCTACATTGTAGAATAATAGTGAAGATATCAACACTATGAAATAACACATATGGAATCATGTAGTAACCAAAAAAAAGTGTTAAACAAATCAAAATATATTTTATATGTGAGGTTCTTCAAAGTAGCCACCCTTTGTCTTGATGCCAGCTTTGCACACTCTTGGCATTTCCCTTCGCTTGTGGACTTCAGTGCACAACACATCAGCCATCTGTGACCAGACGAAAAAACATTTCCAAGCCAAGCCTTCATATCATAACCGCTACACACAGCCTACATCATTGTCACCATATTAGCTAACGTCATGGTCAACATAGCTACTAGAACTAACATGTTAGTAAACCCGCTACAATCATACAGTACAGTGCAGTGTACAGTCAGCAAGCAGTTTAGCAGTTACATCGGCGGGCCCCGGTGGCAATAAATTAATTAAACCAAAAGCTTACCTTGACTTGGAAGTGTTCCAGTTCCAGCTAGCTAACATAGCATCCCTCTCCGTTTGAACCAGGTGTTTGAGTAGGCTAAACTAGCTAGCTCCATTCGCTAGCTAAGTAAGTGAAAGTTTAAAAAATGACAACTAAATATAGTTATCTCTCTCTCTCTCGCTCTCTTGCTTCTCCTTCATTTTTGAAGAAATTAATTTGTTGTCTTTGAGTCAACTACTCACCACATGTTATACACTGCAGTGCTAGCTAGCTGTAGCTTATGCTTTCAATACTAGATTCATTCTCTGATCCTCCGTTCATGCTGCAAGAACTTCATTAATGACTGTGTAAGTCTATGGAAAGGGGGTGAGAACCATGAGCCTCCTAGGTTTTGTATTGACTTCAATATACCCAGAGGAGGACGGAAGCTAGCTGTCCTCCGAGCTACACCATGGTGCTACCCTACAGAGTGCTGCTGAGGCTACTATAAACCTTCATTACAAAACAGTGTGTTTTAATCAATTATTTGTTACGTGAATATATTTAGTATAGTTTTTTTTTTTTTTAAAAGGATAACTTTTATAATGTTTCACTATTTAAATGTTTATGAAATTCAATGAGGAGGATGGTCCTACCCTTCCTCCCCCTAAGGAGCCTCCACTGAGTGATTCGTTTAAAACCATTTTGGGGACCTCCATGTCTGATAAGAGAATTATCTAATAGAGGTAAATGAATCAATAAACCATGATGAATTATTAGTCATACAGCATGGTTAATGAACAATCAATGTAATGATCAATGTAGTGATCGATTGGTCTGATTAGTTCCAGAAAATCCAGGAGAGGGAAAGAAATGTGTGTATGCAATTAATATAGACAGCAGGGGACAGATGGTAAAGGAAGTACAACTTCAAAGGGTTCCTAACCTTGAGGGAAAGGAACAGGCTGAGCTAGATAGTGATACACTTTGTGTGTGAGGTCAATGGGGGATGCAGGTCACCAACAGTTTGTGTGTAAATGCATGTGCGTAAGTAAGCAAGAACTATATAATAACTGTTTTGTTATCCTGACGCCAGAACGTTCTCATGAATAAAGCTACAGAAACCTTTTGCAGAAAGCTGAGTCCTTGCCTAATTATTTTAACCCATTGTCTTACAAACCTTGGGCATTAGTCAAGGCGAATTGATTATTGATTATTATCATCAAGATATAAAATTCCTTTAACAATGTCTTAATTATCTGCTCTCACGTTTCACCATGTGTCACTCTCCTGTTGTCCCTCAGGGTTCGGAGCTGAGTGGCTGGTCCCTGGGTCGGTGGAGTCAGGACGGAGTAGACATCCACCATAACTTCCCGGACCTCAACTCCATCCTGTGGGAGGCTGAAACAAAGAAATGGATCCCCAGAAAGATGCTCAACCACCACGTGCCCATCCCCGAATGGTACCAGTCCAAGAACTCCACGGTTTGTAAATGCCACGCAAGATTCTGAGAAGTGTTTGAAAGTCGTTTGATAGAGGAATTCTCGGACATCCAGAACTAGAAAATAGAAATGAGAAAAGATACTATTGAAACTAGCGAAGTCACCCCCCCCCCCCCCCCCCCCCACCCCACCCCCGTTAACGGAAACTTGCAGCCAGATTCGAGCAACAGTCTGGGCCAAATGTCCCTTCCCCTTACGAAATTGGAAAGATGCGAGCACCTGTGAAATTGTGATTTGTCCAAATTATAATTTATGAAAAAACAGAGCACCCGAACAAAGTTCCTTGTTAGTCGTCGACTCCCACAGTTTGTTGATAGAGGACTTCCTGTTCTCATCCTGTCACAATGACTCCATGACAGATAGAGGACTTCTGGTTTTCACCCTGTCACAATGACTCCATGACAGATAGAGGACTTCCTGTTTTCATCCTGTCATAATGACTCCATGACAGATAGAGGACTTCCTGTTCTCATCCTGTCACAATGACTCCATGACAGATAGAGGACTTCCTGTTTTCATCCTGTCATAATGACTCCATGACAGATAGAGGACTTCCTGTTCTCATCCTGTCATAATGACTCCATGACAGATGTTCGTTTTACTCCTGTTATCAAGCTTCATCGTTTTATAGCCTCTCTGTTAATTTAAATGTACGGTTCCCAGATAGTGATGGTGTGTGATTTTAAAAGAGTATAATTTAGTCTCAGAGCTGACTAGAGGTCTATTTAGGGGTCTTTTGTGTTGTGAGGAACTGAACACCACAGCTCTGTGTTAATTTAGACCCTCATGTCTATAGTCTCTGCTCTCAGTCCCAGTGTGTTGCCATTACAATGACTCACACTCTTTAAAATATATATATATATTTAACTAGGCAGGTCAGTTAAGAACAAATTCTTATTTACAAATGACGGCCTGCTGGGGAACAGTGGGGTTACCTGCCTTGTTCAGGGGCAGAACGACAGATTTTTACCTTGTCAGCTCAGGGATTCGATCCAGTATGCTATCGGTTACTGGCCCAAAGCTCTAACCACTAGGCTACCTGCCTCTAACCACTAGGCTATCTGCCGTCCCCCCACTCTAACCACTAGGCTACCTGCCGCCCCTCCACTCTAACCACTAGGCTACCTGCCTCTAACCACTAGGCTACCTGCCGCCCCTCCACTCTAACCACTAGACTACCTGCCTCTAACCACTAGGCTACCTGCCGTCCCTCCACTCTAACCACTAGGCTACCTGCCTCCCCTCCACTCTAACCACTAGGCTACCTGCCTCCCCACCACTCTAACCACTAGACTACCTGCCTCTAACCACTAGGCTACCTGCCGCCCCTCCACTCTAACCACTAGGCTACCTGCATCCCCACCACTCTAACCACTAGGCTACCTGCCTCCCCTCCACTCTAACCACTAGGCTACCTGCCCCCCTCTAACCACTAGGCTACCTGCCGCCCCTCCCCTCTAACCACTAGGCTACCTGCCCCCCCCCCTCTAACCACTAGGCTACCTGCCGCCCCTCCACTCTAACCACTAGGCTACCTGCCTCCCCTCCACTCTAACCACTAGGCTACCTGCCTCCCCTCCACTCTAACCACTAGGCTACCTGCCTCCCCTCCACTCTAACCACTAGGCTACCTGCCTCCCCTCCACTCTAACCACTAGGCTACCTACCTCCCCTCCACTCTAACCACTAGGCTACCTGCCTCTAACCACTAGGCTACCTGCCTCCCCTCCACTCTAACCACTAGGCTACCTGCCTCTAACCACTAGGCTACCTGCCTCCCCCCTCTAACCACTAGGCTACCTGCCGTCCCACCACTCTAACCACTAGGCTACCTGCCTCCCCCCTCTAACCACTAGGCTACCTGCCTCCCCCCTCTAACCACTAGGCTACCTGCCTCCCCTCCACTCTAACCACTAGGCTACCTGCCTCCCCTCTACTCTAACCACTAGGCTACCTGCCTCCCCCCTCTAACCACTAGGCTACCTGCCTCCCCTCCACTCTAACCACTAGGCTACCTGCCTCCCCCCTCTAACCACTAGGCTACCTGCCGCCCCTCCACTCTAACCACTAGGCTACCTGCCTCCCCCCTCTAACCACTAGGCTACCTGCCGTCCCTCCACTCTAACCACTAGGCTACCTGCCGTCCCTCCACTCTAACCACTAGGCTACCTACCTCCCCTCCACTCTAACCACTAGGCTACCTGCCTCCCCCCTCTAACCACTAGGCTACCTGCCGCCCCTCCACTCTAACCACTAGGCTACCTGCCGTCCCTCCACTCTAACCACTAGGCTACCTGCCGTCCCTCCACTCTAACCACTAGGCTACCTGCCGTCCCTCCACTCTAACCACTAGGCTACCTACCTCCCCACCACTCTGGACTGAGAGGAGATAGATCTGGCCCGGGCTACACTGAGATGGGATTCACATCTGTGTCCAGGAAGCGGTGAATTCAACTGTCCTCATTTCCCTCTGTATCCCTCCCTGTCTCCTCGACTTCATTAAATATGGTGACCGATTTCCTACCATCTGTTTTTTCATACAATCTGATTCCCACTTGAGGTCTTTCAGTCCTATTCTGCCCACCTATCCTGAGTTACTGCCAGCGCGTCCTCTGTTCAAAGGGAATGAAATATATGGTATAGGGTGTCATTTGGGACCAAACCACTGTGACTTAATAGGCCAGGGTTTTAGACAGAGTAGAAATGGTTTGTAAACAAAATGAGATATCCCTCACAGAATGGCCAATTTGCTCCTCCGTTTTGAAATTATCCATCACATCAGGCAGTGTTGCATGTAAACATAAGCCTCTGGGTGTTCCTGTGTGTAAATAAATAGCAAGTAAATAAGTACATTTTAGTAAATAAATACCAAGTAAATAAGTCCTCTCTCCTCTCTCCTCTCTCTCTCCCCTCTCCTCTCTCTCCTCTCCTCCCCCCTCTCTCTCCTCTCTCCTCTCCTCCGTCCTCTCTCTTCTCCTCTCTCCTCCCTCCTCTCTTTCCTCCCTCTCTCTCCTCTGTCCTCTCCTCCCTCCTCTCTCCTCTCTCTCTCCCCTCTCCTCTCTCTCTCCTCTCCTCCCCTCTCCTCTCTCTCCTCTCCTCCCTCCTCTCTCTCCTCTCCTCCCTCCTCTCTCTCCTCTCCTCCCTCCTCTCTCTCCTCTCTCCTCTCCTCCGTCTTCTCTCTTCTCCTCTCTCTTCCCTCTCTCTCCTCTCCTCCCTCCTCTCCGCTCCCATTCCCTTTTTCTCCTCTCTTCTCTCCTCTCCTCTCCTCCCTCCTCTCTCTCTCCTCTCCTCTCCTCCCTTCTCCTCTCTCTCTCTCCTCCCTGCTCTCTCTCCTCTCCTCCGTCCTCTCTCCTCTCCTCTCCTCCCTTCTCTCTTTCCTCTCTCCCCTCTCCTCCCCTCCCATTCATTTTTTCTCCTCTCCACTCTCCTCTCCTCCCTCCTCTCTCTCCTCTCCTCGCCTCTCCTCTCCTCTCCTCCCTCCTCTCTTCTCTCCTCTCCTCCCTCCCCCCTCTCCTCTCCTCTCTTCTCTCTCTACTCTCCTCCCTCCTCTCTCCTCCCATTCCCCTTTCTCCTCTCCTCTCTCCTCTCTCTCCTCTCCTCTCCTCACCTCCCCTCTCCTCTCTCTCCTCTCCTCTCCTCACCTCCCCTCTCCTCCCTCCTCTCTCTCCTCTCCTCCCTCTCCTCTCCTTCCTCCTCCCTCTCTCCCGCTCCTCCTCCCACCTCTCTCCTCCCCTCCCTCCTCTCTTCTCTCCCTCCTCCTCTCCTCCCTCCTCTCCTCTCCACCCTTCTCTCTCCTCTCGCTCCTCTCCTCTCTCTCCTCTCCTCACCTCACCTCGCCTCGCCTCTCCTCTCTTCTCTCCTTCCTCCTCTCCTCTCCTCTCTTCTCTCCTCTCTCTCCTCTCTCTCCTCTCCTCTCCTCTCCTCTCCTCTCCTCACCTCACCTCACCTCGCCTCGCCTCTCCTCTCTTCCTCCTCTCCTGTCTTTCTCTCCTCCTCTCCTCTTTCTACTTCTCTCCATTCCTTCTCTCTCTCTCCTCTCATTCCCTTTTTCTCCTCTCCTCTCTCCTCTCTCTCCTCTCCTCTCCTCACCTCCCCTCTCCTCCCTCCTCTCTCTCCTCTCCTCCCTCTCCTCTCCTTCCTCCTCCCTCTCTCCCGCTCCTCCTCCCACCTCTCTCCTCCCCTCCCTCCTCTCTTCTCTCCCTCCTCCTCTCCTCCCTCCTCTCCTCTCCACCCTTCTCTCTCCTCTCTCTCCTCTCCTCTCTCTCCTCTCCTCACCTCACCTCGCCTCGCCTCTCCTCTCTTCTCTCCTTCCTCCTCTCCTCTCCTCTCTTCTCTCCTCTCTCTCCTCTCTCTCCTCTCCTCTCCTCTCTCTCCTCTCCTCACCTCACCTCGCCTCGCCTCTCCTCTCTTCCTCCTCTCCTGTCTTTCTCTCCTCCTCTCCTCTTTCTACTTCTCTCCATTCCTCCTCTCCTCTCTCCTCTCATTCCCTTTTTCTCATCTCCTCTCTCCTCTCCTCCCTCCTTCTCTCCTTCTCCTTCTCGTTGTCCTCTCCTCAGGTAGCAGCGGAGACGCGTGCGCTGGTCTCCTGGATGGAGAAGATCCCGTTCGTCCTGGGCGGTAACCTCCAGGGAGGGGAGTTGGTGGTGACCTTCCCCTACGACAGGACCCGTTCCCAGGGTGTATCCAGGGAGCAGACCCCCACCCCGGACGACCACGTCTTCCGCTGGCTCGCCTTCTCCTACGCGTCCACACACCGCCTGATGACCGACGCCAGGCGCCGCGTCTGCCACACCGAGGACTTTGCCAAGGAAGATGGCACCATCAACGGGGCGTCTTGGCACACCGCGGCAGGGAGTTAGTGTCGTTGTTTTCCCATTCAATTCACTTCACTTCAGTTCAATTCAGTTCAGTTCAATTCAGTTCAGTTCAATTCAGTTCAGTTCAGTTCATTTCAGTTCAGTTCAATTCAATTCATTTCAATTCATTTAAGTTCAGGTCAATTCATTTCAGTTCAGTTCAATTCATTTCAGTTCAGTTCAATTCAGTTCAGTTCAAATCATTTTATTTCAGTTCAGTTCAATTCAGTTCAGTTCAATTCATTTCATTTCAGTTCAGTTCAGTTCAAATCATTTCAGTTCAGTTCAATTCAATTCAGTTCAAATCATTTTATTTCAGTTCAATTAATTTCAGTTCAGATCAATTCAGTTCAGTTAAATTCATTTAAATTCAGTTCAATTAATTTCAGTTCAGTTCAAGTCCTTTCATGACTAGGCTTAATCTGTTGTAGCAGTTTTTCTTAACTTTCCACCTTCTCAGGGCTGTTATTTATATTAGGTATCTGTCTAGGGTGTTACGCGTCTGCATATTCACTTTAGCCACAGGCTGTTCGAATGTTTTTCTACTGGTTTCTTTGTAACATTGTAAAAAAACAAATGTGCAAAACTTAACAAAGAAAACAACAAGAAATCAGCCTGTGAATATGCGGACGTGTAAACCCTAGACAGATACCTAATATAACTAACAGCCCTGAGCAGGTGAAAAGGGTAAAACTGTGGAACCTACAACTTGCCATCACAGACCAGAACCAGAGTAGTTCTTCATTTCAACACATGTTGATTTGATTTATTACCACAGACCAGAACCAGAGTAGTTCTTCATTTCAACACATGTTGATTTGATTTATTACCACAGACCAGAACCAGAGTAGTTCTTCATTTCAACACATGTTGATTTGATTTATTACCACAGACCAGAACCAGAGTAGTTCTTCATTTCAACACATGTTGATTTGATTTATTATCACAGACCAGAACCAGAGTAGTTCTTCATTTCAACACATGTTGATTTGATTTATTACCACAGACCAGAACCAGAGTAGTTCTTCATTTCAACACATGTTGATTTGATTTATTACCACAGACCAGAACCAGAGTAGTTCTTCATTTCAACACATGTTGATTTGATTTATTATCACAGACCAGAACCAGAGTAGTTCTTCATTTCAACACATGTTGATTTGATTTATTATCACAGACCAGTACCAGAGTAGTTCTTCATTCCAACACATGTTGATTTGATTTATTATCACAGACCAGAACCAGAGAAGTTCTTCATTTCAACACATGTTGATTTGATTTATTACCACAGACCAGAACCAGAGTAGTTCTTCATTTCAACACATGTTGATTTGATTTATTACCACAGACCAGAACCAGAGTAGTTCTTAATTTCAACACATGTTGATTTGATTTATTATCACAGACCAGAACCAGAGTAGTTCTTCATTCCAACACATGTTGATTTGATTTATTATCACAGACCAGAACCAGAGTAGTTCTTCATTCCAACACATGTTGATTTGATTTATTATCACAGACCAGAACCAGAGTAGTTCTTCATTCCAACACATGTTGATTTGATTTATTACCACAGACCAGAACCAGAGTAGTTCTTCATTTCAACACATGTTGATTTGATTTATTATCACAGACCAGAACCAGAGTAGTTCTTCATTCCAACACATGTTGATTTGATTTATTATCACAGACCAGAACCAGAGTAGTTCTTCATTCCAACACATGTTGAATTGATTTATTATCACAGACCAGAACCAGAGTAGTTCTTCATTCCAACACATGTTGATTTGATTTATTATCTTTAGAAAACACTGGTGAGAAAATAACCTACCAGCTGATGTCTTTTCATTTGGCAGTTGTTGGCCGACAGATAAATGACTCTGCCTGTGCACTGTGTTGGCAGGTATGAATGATTTCAGCTACTTGCACACCAACTGCTTCGAGCTGTCGATGTACGTGGGCTGTGACAAATTCCCCCATGAGAGAGAGCTGGCGGAGGAGTGGGAAAACAACAGGGAGTCTCTGCTCGTCTTCATGGAGCAGGTACAGTGTGCAGAGTCCAGAGAGGGTGCAGAGTCCAGAGAGGGGTGTAGAGTCCAGAGAGGGGTGTAGAGTCCAGAGAGGGGTGTAGAGTCCAGAGAGGGGTGTAGAGTCCAGAGAGGGGTGTAGAGTCCAGAGAGGGGTGCAGAGTCCAGAGAGGGGTGTAGAGTCCAGAGAGGGGTGCAGAGTCCAGAGAGGGGTGTAGAGTCCAGAGAGGGGTGTAGAGTCCAGAGAGGGGTGCAGAGTCCAGAGAGGGGTGCAGAGTCCAGAGAGGGGTGCAGAGTCCAGAGGGGGTGCAGAGTCCAGAGAGGGGTGTAGAGTCCAGAGAGGGGTGCAGAGTCCAGAGAGGGGTGCAGAGTCCAGAGAGGGGTGCAGAGTCCAGAGAGGGGTGCAGAGTCCAGAGAGGGGGTGTAGAGTCCAGAGGGGGTGCAGAGTCCAGAGAGGGGTGCAGAGTCCAGAGAGGGGTGTAGAGTCCAGAGAGGGGTGCAGAGTCCAGAGAGGGGTGTAGAGTCCAGAGAGGGGTGCAGAGTCCAGAGAGGGGTGTAGAGTCCAGAGAGGGGTGTAGAGTCCAGAGAGGGGTGCAGAGTCCAGAGAGGGGTGCAGAGTCCAGAGAGGGGGTGCAGAGTCCAGAGGGGGTGCAGAGTCCAGAGAGGGGTGTAGAGTCCAGAGAGGGGTGCAGAGTCCAGAGAGGGGTGCAGAGTCCAGAGAGGGGTGCAGAGTCCAGAGAGGGGTGCAGAGTCCAGAGAGGGGTGTAGAGTCCAGAGGGGGTGCAGAGTCCAGAGAGGGGTGCAGAGTCCAGAGGGGGTGCAGAGTCCAGAGAGGGGTGCAGAGTCCAGAGAGGGGTGTAGAGTCCAGAGAGGGGTGCAGAGTCCAGAGAGGGGTGCAGAGTCCAGAGAGGGGTGCAGAGTCCAGATGGGGTGCAGAGTCCAGAGAGGGGTGCAGAGTCCAGAGAGGGGTGTAGAGTCCAGAGAGGGGTGTAGAGTCCAGAGAGGGGTGCAGAGTCCAGAGAGGGGTGTAGAGTCCAGAGAGGGGTGCAGAGTCCAGATGGGGTGCAGAGTCCAGAGAGGGGTGCAGAGTCCAGAGGGGGGTGTAGAGTCCAGAGAGGGGTGCAGAGTCCAGAGGGGGTGCAGAGTCCAGAGGGGGGTGTAGAGTCCAGAGAGGGGTGCAGAGTCCAGAGGGGGTGCAGAGTCCAGAGAGGGGTGTAGAGTCCAGAGAGGGGTGCAGAGTCCAGAGGGGGTGCAGAGTCCAGAGAGGGGTGTAGAGTCCAGAGAGGGGTGCAGAGTCCAGAGGGGGTGCAGAGTCCAGAGAGGGGTGTAGAGTCCAGAGAGGGTGCAGAGTCCAGAGAGGGGTGCAGAGTCCAGAGAGGGGTGCAGAGTCCAGAGAGGGGTGCAGAGTCCAGAGAGGGGTGTAGAGTCCAGAGAGGGGTGTAGAGTCCAGAGAGGGGTGCAGAGTCCAGAGAGGGGTGTAGAGTCCAGAGAGGGGTGCAGAGTCCAGATGGGGTGCAGAGTCCAGAGAGGGGTGCAGAGTCCAGAGGGGGTGCAGAGTCCAGAGAGGGGTGCAGAGTCCAGAGAGGGGTGCAGAGTCCAGAGGGGGTGCAGAGTCCAGAGAGGGGTGCAGAGTCCAGAGAGGGGTGCAGAGTCCAGAGAGGGGTGCAGAGTCCAGAGAGGGGTGCGGAGTCCAGAGGGGGGTGCGGAGTCCAGAGAGGGGTGCAGAGTCCAGAGAGGGGTGCGGAGTCCAGAGGGGGTGCAGAGTCCAGAGAGGGGTGCAGAGTCCAGAGAGGGGTGCAGAGTCCAGAGAGGGGTGCAGAGTCCAGATGGGGTGCAGAGTCCAGAGAGGGGTGTAGAGTCCAGAGAGGGGTGCAGAGTCCAGAGAGGGGTGCAGAGTCCAGAGAGGGGTGCAGAGTCCAGAGGGGGGTGCAGAGTCCAGAGAGGGGTGCGGAGTCCAGAGAGGGGTGCGGAGTCCAGAGAGGGGTGCGGAGTCCAGAGAGGGGTGCAGAGTCCAGAGAGGGGTGTAGAGTCCAGAGAGGGGTGCAGAGTCCAGAGGGGGGTGCAGAGTCCAGAGGGGGTGCAGAGTCCAGAGAGGGGTGCAGAGTCCAGAGAGGGGTGCAGAGTCCAGAGAGGGGTGCAGAGTCCAGAGAGGGGTGTAGAGTCCAGAGAGGGCTGCAGAGTCCAGAGAGGGGTGCAGAGTCCAGAGAGGGGTGTAGAGTCCAGAGAGGGTGCAGAGTCCAGAGAGGGTGCAGAGTCCAGAGAGGGGTGCAGAGTCCAGAGAGCGGTGTAGAGTCCAGAGAGGGGTGTAGAGTCCAGAGAGGGGTGCAGAGTCCAGAGGGGGGTGCAGAGTCCAGAGGGGGTGCAGAGTCCAGAGAGGGGTGCAGAGTCCAGAGAGGGGTGCAGAGTCCAGAGAGGGGTGCAGAGTCCAGAAGAGGGGTGCGAGTCCAGAGAGGGTTGCAGAGGTCCAGAGAGGGGTGCAGAGTCCAGAGAGGGGTGTAGAGTCCAGAGAGGGGTGTAGAGTCCAGAGAGGGTGCAGAGTCCAGAGAGGGGTGCATGAGGTCCAGAGAGGGCTGCAGAGTCCAGAGAGGGGGTGCAGAGTCCAGAGAGGGGTGCAGAGTCCAGAGAGGGGTGCAGAGTCCAGAGAGGGGTGCAGAGTCCAGAGAGGGGTGCAGAGTCCAGAGAGGGGTGCAGAGTCCAGAGAGGGGTGCAGAGTCCAGAGAGGGGTGCAGAGTCCAGAGAGGGGTGCAGAGTCCAGAGAGGGCTGCAGAGTCCAGAGAGGGGTGTAGAGTCCAGAGAGGGGTGTAGAGTCCAGATGGGGTGCAGAGTCCAGAGAGGGGTGCAGAGTCCAGAGAGGGGTGCAGAGTCCAGAGAGGGGTGCAGAGTCCAGAGAGGGGTGCAGAGTCCAGAGAGGGTGCAGAGTCCAGAGAGGGGTGCAGAGTCCAGAGAGGGGTGCAGAGTCCAGAGGGGGTGCAGAGTCCAGAGAGGGGTGCAGAGTCCAGAGAGGGGTGCAGAGTCCAGATGGGGTGTAGAGTCCAGAGAGGGCTGCAGAGTCCAGAGAGGGGTGCAGAGTCCAGAGGGGGTGCAGAGTCCAGAGAGGGGTGCAGAGTCCAGAGAGGGGTGCAGAGTCCAGAGAGGGGTGCGGAGTCCAGAGAGGGGTGCAGAGTCCAGAGAGGGGTGCAGAGTCCAGAGGGGGTGCAGAGTCCAGAGAGGGGTGCAGAGTCCAGATGGGGTGCAGAGTCCAGATGGGGCGTAGAGTCCAGATGGGGTGCAGAGTCCAGATGGGGCGTAGAGTCCAGTGAGGGCTGCAGAGTCCAGAGAGGGGTGCAGAGTCCAGAGAGGGCTGCAGAGTCCAGAGAGGGGTGCAGAGTCCAGAGAGGGGTGCAGAGTCCAGAGGGGGTGCAGAGTCCAGAGAGGGGTGCAGAGTCCAGAGGGGGTGCAGAGTCCAGAGAGGGGTGCAGAGTCCAGAGAGGGGTGCAGAGTCCAGAGAGGGGTGCAGAGTCCAGAGAGGGGTGCAGAGTCCAGAGGGGGTGCTAGAGTCCAGAGAGGGGTGCAGAGTCCAGAGGAGGGGTGCAGAGTCCAGAGAGGGGTGCAGAGTCCAGGCGTAGTCCAGAGAGGGGTGCAGAGTCCAGAGGGGGGGTGCAGAGTCCAGATGGGGCGTAGAGTCCAGAGAGGGCTGCAGAGTCCAGAGAGGGGTGCAGAGTCCAGAGAGGGGTGCAGAGTCCAGAGAGGGTGCAGAGTCCAGAGGGGGTGCAGAGTCCAGAGAGGGGTGCAGAGTCCAGAGGGGGTGCAGAGTCCAGAGAGGGGTGCAGAGTCCAGAGAGGGTGCAGAGTCCAGAGAGGGGTGCAGAGTCCAGAGAGGGGTGCAGAGTCCAGAGAGGGGTGTAGAGTCCAGAGAGGGGTGTAGAGTCCAGAGAGGGGTGCAGAGTCCAGAGGGGGTGCAGAGTCCAGAGAGGGGTGTAGAGTCCAGAGAGGGGTGCAGAGTCCAGAGAGGGGTGCAGAGTCCAGAGAGGGGTGCAGAGTCCAGAGGGGGTGCAGAGTCCAGAGAGGGGTTGTAGAGTCCAGAGAGGGGTTGCAGAGTCCAGAGGGGGTGCAGAGTCCAGAGAGGGGTGTAGAGTCCAGAGAGGGGTGCAGAGTCCAGAGAGGGGTGCAGAGTCCAGAGAGGGGTGCAGAGTCCAGAGGGGGGTGCAGAGTCCAGAGAGGGGTGTAGAGTCCAGAGAGGGGTGCAGAGTCCAGAGGGGGTGCAGAGTCCAGAGAGGGGTGTAGAGTCCAGAGAGGGGGTGCAGAGTCCAGAGAGGGGTGCAGAGTCCAGAGGGGGTGCAGAGTCCAGAGCGAGGGGTTGTAGAGTCCAGAGAGGGGTGTAGAGTCAGAGAGGGGTGCAGAGTCCAGAGAGGGGGTGCAGAGTCCAGAGAGGGGTGCAGAGTCCAGAGAGGGGTGCAGAGTCCAGAGAGGGGTGTAGAGTCCAGAGAGGGGTGCAGAGTCCAGAGGGGGTGCAGAGTCCAGAGAGGGGTGTAGAGTCCAGAGAGGGGTGCAGAGTCCAGAGAGGGGTGCAGAGTCCAGAGAGGGGTGCAGAGTCCAGAGGGGGTGCAGAGTCCAGAGGGGGTGCAGAGTCCAGAGGGGGTGCAGAGTCCAGAGAGGGGTGCAGAGTCCAGATGGGGTGCAGAGTCCAGAGAGGGGTGCAGAGTCCAGAGGGGGTGCAGAGTCCAGAGGGGGTGCAGAGTCCAGAGAGGGGTGCAGAGTCCAGAGAGGGGTGCAGAGTCCAGATGGGGTGCAGAGTCCAGATGGGGCGTAGAGTCCAGAGAGGGCTGCAGAGTCCAGAGAGGGGTGCAGAGTCCAGAGAGGGCTGCAGAGTCCAGAGAGGGGTGCAGAGTCCAGAGAGGGGTGCAGAGTCCAGAGAGGGGTGCAGAGTCCAGAGAGGGGTGCAGAGTCCAGAGAGGGGTGCGGAGTCCAGAGAGGGTGCAGAGTCCAGAGAGGGTGCAGAGTCCAGAGAGGGTGCAGAGTCCAATTATATGCATATCCTAGCTTCTGGGCCTGAGTAACAGGCAGTTTACTTTGGGCACGCTTTTCATCCAGATGTAAAAATACTGCCCCCTATCCCTAAGAAGTTTTAATTCACTAGACTGCCAGTCACAGGTGGTCTATAGTCCTGTATTCTCTAGACTGTCAGTCACAGATGGTCTATAGTCCTGTATTCACTAGACTGCCAGTCACAGGTGGTCTATAGTCCTGTATTCTCTAGACTGTCAGTCACAGATGGTCTATAGTCCTGTATTCACTAGACTGCCAGTCACAGGTGGTCTATAGTCCTTTATTCACTAGACTGCCAGTCACAGGTGGTCTATAGTCCTGTATTCACTAGACTGTCAGTCACAGGTGGTCTATAGTCCTGTATTCACTAGACTGTCGGTCACAGGTGGTCTATAGTCCTGTATTCACTAGACTGCCAGTCACAGATGGTCTATAGTCCTGTATTCACTAGACTGCCAGTCACAGGTGGTCTATAGTCCTGTATTCTCTAGACTGTCAGTCACAGATGGTCTATAGTCCTGTATTCACTAGACTGCCAGTCACAGATGGTCTATAGTCCTGTATTCACTAGACTGCCAGTCACAGGTGGTCTATAGTCCTGTATTCACTAGACTGCCAGTCACAGATGGTCTATAGTCCTGTATTCACTAGACTGTCGGTCACAGGTGGTCTATAGTCCTGTATTCACTAGACTGCCAGTCACAGATGGTCTATAGTCCTGTATTCATAGACTGTCAGTCATGGGTGGTCTATAGTCCTTTATAGACTGTATGGACAGATATACAGTCCTCTGATGAGATACTGTCTCTAGACTGTATGGAGAGATATACAGTCCTCTGATGAGATACTGTTTCTAGACTGTATGGAGAGATATACAGTCCTCTGATGAGATACTGTCTCTAGACTGTATGGACAGATATACAGTCCTCTGATGAGATACTGTCACTAGACTGTATGGAGAGATATACAGTCCTCTGATGAGACACTGTCTCTAGACTGTATGGAGAGATATACAGTCCTCTGATGAGATACTGTAACTAGTATTTTATAATTATTAGATGATTCTTACCCAGACACACTTGTCTAAATTGATGTGTCATGTACAATAAATGCTATAACCTTCCCCCAGACACATCTAGCTAAGTGGATGGGTCACTATTGTCTAGACATGTCCACATGTTTATGAACTAGACGGCCATAACCACTCCCAGTCACACCTGGCTAACCTGATGGGTCATGTAATCATCTGGAGAAGTGGAGTCTTCTGTTTAGACATGTAGCCAGCTAGCTTAACAATTAACCGGCATAATCCCAACTCATACTACTACCAATACAAACGGATTGTCATAGCTGTAGTATGAATCTGCAGGTACCTACTGAGTTAACCAACTAGGTTCAATGTTAGCTCACTAACATTAGGCTATAAGGGGGCGGCAGGTAGCCTAGTGGTTAGAACGTTGGGCCAGTAACCGACAGCATACTGGATCGAATCCCCGAGCTGACGAGGTAAAAATCTGTCGTTCTGCCCTTGAATAAGGCAGTTAACCCCACTGTTTCCCAGTAGGCCGTCATTGTAAATAAGAATTTGTTCTTAACTGACTTGACTAGTTAAATAAAGGTTCAATTAAAAAATTGCTAAAAATATATATCTAGCAATGCAAATGGATTTCTAATTCAAACAATTTTACTACACAGATCATACACGTAACGTTAGCTAGTGAACCAGTAAGATAATGTAACATTAGCTAGTGAGCCAGTAAGATAACGTAACGTTAGCTAGCGAGCCAGTATGATAACGTAGCGTTAGCTAGCGAGCCAGTAAGATAATGTAACGTTAGCTAGTGAGCCAGTAAGATAATGTAACGTTAGCTAGCGAGCCAGTAAGATAATGTAACGTTAGCTAGCGAACCAGTAAGATAACGTAACGTTAGCTAGCGAGCCACTAAGATAACGTAACATTAGCTAGCGAGCCACTAAGATAACGTAACGTTAGCTAGCGAGCCAGTAAGATAATGTAACATTAGCTAGCGAGCCAGTAAGATAACGTAACATTAGCTAGCGAGCTAGTAAGATAATGTAACGTTAGCTAGCGAGCCAGTAAGATAATGTAACGTTCGCTAGCAAGCCAGTAAGATAATGTAACGTTAGCTAGCGAGCCAGTAAGATAACGTAACGTTAGCTAGTGAGACATTAAGATAATGTAACATTAGCTAATGAGCCAGTAAGATAACGTAACATTAGCTAGCGAGCCAGTAAGATAATGTAACGCGAGCCAGTAAGATAACGTAACGTTAGCTAGTGAGCCAGTAAGATAACGTAACGTTAGCTAGTGAACCAGTAAGATAATGTAACGCGAGCCATTAAGATAATGTAACGTTAGCTAGTGAGCCAGTAAGATAACGTAACGTTAGCTAGCGAGCCAGTAAGATAATGTAACGCGAGCCATTAAGATAATGTAACGTTAGCTAGCGAGCCAGTAAGATAACGTAACGTTAGCCAGTAAGATAATGTAACGTCAGCTAGCGAGCCAGTAAGATAACGTAACGTTAGCCAGTAAGATAATGTAACGTTAGCTAGCGAGCCAGTAAGATAATGTAACGTTAGCTAGTGAACAGTATTCTTTAACTTGCAATGAAATCCACTTTCTGACTAAATTAGAAGTGTATAATATCTGAAAATGTAGCTAGACTCTTACCTGTATACTGGGATGAACACTTCACAGCAGACTGGAACCATTAAACTCTGTTTTAATTGTAGCTACATCTTGTTTGGCCAGCGTTGTGTCAAGTCACTCGGGTTCACACTGACCGGGGAGTGTGCAAAAAAGTAGCCCGTCATAACTTTTTCCAACTGATCTGTCGATAGCGCCTGCTAAATTCAAGGCATCAATGTTGCTGAGAATTAGTAGCAAAAACGTTTGTAGTTTTCGATGGCTAACGTTGTATCTTTTGAAAAACACCGCAGTAGCAAGGATTATCAACACATACTGAACAGCTCACATTATAAACAGAAGCATGCTACATGGTAGACCAATCCAAACTCATCTCCCGGCATGTCCAGCCCATCCATTATCTCAGCCAATCATGGCTAACGGGAAGGTTCCCGCCGTTTTCCGTGGCTAAACCAATTAAGCTAATATTTTAACAAATTGTATTCGTATTTACAGATTGAATAAACGTTTGTTATTAAGGCACATGAAAGTTAACATGTTCCAGAAGGCATTTCGATCAACGACAACAAGACGTTCAAATGCCTCTCCTGCGATGTAGTGACATGCGACATATGCCTTGCTTCCTGAAACGAGTCATATTATATTGTTATAAATATTTATATCAAGGACCACATTGAAAATAGTAGTTTTTAAGCATTCATGTGTCACACTATGGTTTTCTTGTACTTTTAAATACTGTTACAACTTGTTTTACCGCAAAATAAAATATAATATCATCAAATTAATATTATATATGATACATTACATATTATTATTGTTGTTATTATTATTATTATACAGTTAGTTGATCTTTGACCTCTGACCTTTCATGCACAGGTGCATCGTGGGATCAAAGGCATTGTCTGGGACATGCAGGGGCGGGGCATAGCCAACGCCATCATCCAGGTGGAGGGGATCGGCCATGACATCAGAACAGGTAGAGAGATACATGGTATTATAGTATACTCTGTGTTCTCATTCTGTGTCCATACATACTATAGAGAGATGTATTATAGTATACCCTGTGTCCTCATTCTGTGTCCATACATACTGTAGAGATATGTATTATAGTATCCTCTGTGTTTTCATTCTGTGTCCATACATACTGTAGAGAGATGTATTATAGTATTCTCTGTGTTTTCATTCTGTGTCCATACATACTGTAGAGAGATGTATTATAGTATTCTCTGTGTCCATACATACTGTAGAGAGATGTATTATAGTATATTCTGTGTCCATACATACTGTAGAGAGATGTATTATAGTATACTCTGTGTTCTCATTCTGTGTCCATACATACTATAGAGAGATGTATTATAGTATTCTCTGTGTTTTCATTCTGTGTCCATACATACTGTAGAGATATGTATTATAGTATTCTCTGTGTCCATACATACTGTAGAGAGATGTATTATAGTATTCTCTGTGTTTTCATTCTGTGCCCATACATACTATAGAGAGATGTATTATAGTATTCTCTGTGTTTTCATTCTGTGTCCATACATACTGTAGAGAGATGTATTATAGTATTCTCTGTGTTTTCATTCTGTGTCCATACATACTATAGAGAGATGTATTATAGTATTCTCTGTGTCCATACATACTATAGAGAGATGTATTATAGTATTCTCTGTGTTTTCATTCTGTGTCCATGGATATGACATTACTCCACCAAGCCCAAGTATCAGAGTCCAAAACGCCACTCCAGTAGGTGACATGTCCAGTGTGTATTCCCACGTGTGTATCAACCAATAATAATACAATCAATGACATAGTAGTACATAGGATATTGTTTTATCTTCATAAAATTCCATCAGTAGCATTCTATAGAAAGCATCATTAGCATTCTATAGAACACATCATTAGCATTCTATAGAACACATCAGTAGCATTCTATAGAAAACATCATTAGCATTCTATAGAAAACATCAGTAGCATTCTATAGAAAACATCTTTAGCATTCTATAGAACACATCATTAGCATTCTATAGAAAACATCATTAGCATTCTATAGAACACATCATTAGCATTCTATAGAAAACATCATTAGCATTCTATAGAACACATCATTAGCATTCTATAGAACACATCATTAGCATTCTATAGAACACATCAGTAGCATTCTATAGAACACATCAGTAGCATTCTATAGAACACATCAGTAGCATCTATAGAAAACATCAGTAGCATTCTATAGAAAACATCAGTAGCATTCTATAGAACACATCAGTAGCATCTATAGAAAACATCAGTAGCATTCTATAGAACACATCAGTAGCATTCTATAGAACACATCATTAGCAATTCTATAGAACACATCATTAGCATTCTATAGAAGACATCAGTAGCATTCTATAGAACACATCAGTAGCATTCTATAGAACACATCAGTAGCATTCTATAGAACACATCATTAGCATTCTATAGAAGACATCAGTAGCATTCTATAGAACACATCAGCAGCATTCTATAGAACACATCAGTAGCATTCTATAGAACACATCATTAGCATTCTATAGAAGACATCAGTAGCATTCTATAGAACACATCAGTAGCATTCTATAGAACACATCATTAGCATTCTATAGAACACATCAGTAGCATTCTATAGAACACATCAGTAGCATTCTATAGAAGACATCAGTAGCATTCTATAGAACACATCAGTAGCATTCTATAGAAGACATCAGTAGCATTCTATAGAACACATCAGTAGCATTCTATAGAACACAACATTAGCATTCTATAGAACACATCAGTAGCATTCTATAGAACACATCAGTAGCAGAGAATGTATTACAGACAATAGCATATATCCATTCGGACAGGGAACCAAATAGACAAATTGTACGTGATAATTAGATAAGCAACATTTATAGCATATAATTAATCAATATAATTAACGCTGCAAAAGTAAGAACTTCTTCCAGAGCCAAAGACAATAACGTTGGGTCATTAAACTCTCACAGATGCTGATCATGCTGGTATTTCATGCTTAACAAAGTAAATCCGCAACAGGAAATGGCTACCATTTTATAGAAAGACATGAATATATTACTATACAGTAGATTCTGCCTGCAGGATTGATGACACAAGTACCTGTCCCTATTTGCCTTGTATTTTAGAATTCATATGTGTGGGTAAGCTTATATTGTGCAGTTAAAGCGCGGGGCAGAAGTGTTGCTTCAGGGATTAATGAAAGTCCCATGACTCTTCCTTTCAGCTTAATTCTACAGTATGAGTCTCAAACACACACACACACACACACACACACACACACACACACACACACACACACACACACACACACACACACACACACACACACACACACACACACACACAAATAATAATTAATTCTACAGTATGAGTCTCAAACACACACACACACACACACACACACACACACACAAATAATCCTAGCACGCAATGATTACATCAAGCTAGAGTCTCTACAAACTTGTTGGATGCAGTTGCTGTTTGTTTTGGTTGTGTTTCAGATTATTTTGTGCCCAATAGGAAATTAACGGTAAATAATGTATTGTGTCATTTTGGAGTCACTTCAATTGTAAATAAGAATATGTTTCTAAACACTTCTGCATTCATATGGATGCTACCATGATTACGGATAATCCTGAATGAAATCGTGAATTGTAAGGATCGGCGCTGGTACTATAGACGAGAAGCAGGTACAGGGAGAACATTTAATGAACAACAACGGACATGAAACTGGACAGGAACAGCGTCTGGACAGGAGACGCAGACACAGGGAACAACCAGGGGACGCAGACAGGGGCAGTCAAAAAAAATACCTGGAGTCCAGGTGAGTCCAATGAGCGCTGCTGCGCGTAATGAAGGGCAGCCTGGCGCCTGAGAGGGACAGTAAACCCCCCTCCCCCTCTAGGGGCGCCACCCGGCGTCCCACCTGGGCGAGCCTGACGAGCCGGCCGATGCATGGGCGATGGACAAGCCGGCTGGGGCGTAGAAGCCCGACGAACTGGCAGAGGCATGGGAGCCTGATGGGCCGGCTGAGGCGTGGGAGCCTGATGGGCCGGCTGAGGCGTGGGAGCCTGATGGGCCGGCTGAGGCATGGGAGCCTGATGGGCCGGCTGAGGCGTGGGAGCCTGATGGGCCGGCTGAGGCGTGGGAGCCTGATAGGCCGGCTGAAGCATGACGTGGGGTGGGCGCCTGCCGAGCCCACCGAGCCAAGACGACCTCTCGAGCCAGCTAAGGCATGGAAGCCCAACGAGCTAGCTGAGGCACCACACGTTTCCCTCGGCAACGTCACCTGGACCCGACGTCGTCATTCTGTAAGGATCGATGCTGGTACTATAGATGAGAAGCAGGTACAGGGAGAACATTTGATGAACAACAACGGACATGAAACTGGACAGGAACAGCGTCTGGACAGGGGAGAGTGGGAGAAGGCGTTCATATCATACCCCCCAAAAATGCTATAAAATCTAATAAAATCAAATGTTTTTTGGTCACATACACATATTGAGCAGATGTTGTTGCGGGTCTAACTAAATACTTGTGTTCCCAGCTCCAACAGTAATACCTAACTAAATGCTTGTGTTCCCAGCTCCAACAGTAATACCTAACTAAATGCTTGTGTTCCTAGCTCCAACAGTAATACCTAACTAAATGCTTGTGTTCCTAGCTCCAACAGTAATACCTAACTAAATGCTTGTGTTTCTAGCTCCAACAGTAATACCTAACTAAATGCTTGTGTTTCTAGCTCCAACAGTAATACCTAACTAAATGCTTGTGTTTCTAGCTCCAACAGTAATACCTAACTAAATGCTTGTGTTCCCAGCTCCAACAGTGCAGTAGAATCTAACTAAATGCTTGTGTTCCCAGCTCCAACAGTAATACCTAACTAAATGCTTGTGTTCCCAGCTCCAACAGTGCAGTAGAATCTAACTAAATGCTTGTGTTCCCAGCTCCAACAGTAATACCTAACTAAATGCTTGTGTTCCCAGCTCCAACAGTAATACCTAACTAAATGCTTGTGTTCCCAGCTCCAACAGTAATACCTAACTAAATGCTTTTGTTCCCAGCTCCAACAGTGCAGTAGAATCTAACTAAATGCTTGTGTTCCCAGCTCCAACAGTAATACCTAACTAAATGCTTGTGTTCCCAGCTCCAACAGTAATACCTAACTAAATGCTTGTGTTCCCAGCTCCAACAGTAATACCTAACTAAATGCTTGTGTTCCCAGCTCCAACAGTAATACCTAACTAAATGCTTGTGTTCCCAGCTCCAACAGTAATACCTAACTAAATGCTTGTGTTCCCAGCTCCAACAGTAATACCTAACTAAATGCTTGTGTTTCTAGCTCCAACAGTGCAGTAATATCTAACAATTCACAACAAGACACATCTAAAAGGTAAAATAATGGAATTAATAAATATACAAATATTAGGAAAACAATGTCGGAGTCGCATTGACTAAAATACAGTGGAATAGAATACAGTATATACATATGAGATGAGTAAAACAGTAGGTAAACATTATAAAAGTGACTAGTGTTCCATTATTAAAGTGACCAGTGTTCCATTATTAAAGTGACCAGTGATTCATTATTAAAGTGACCAGTGATTTATTATTAAAGTGACCAGTGATTCATTATTAAAGTGACCAGTGATTTATTATTAAAGTGACCAGTGATTCCATGTCTATGTATATAGAGCAGCAGCCTCTAAGGTACAGGGTTATGTAACTGGGTGAAAGCTGGCTAGTGATGGCTATTTAAACAGTCTGATGACCATGAGATAGAAGCTGTTTTTCAGTCTCTTGGTCCCAGCTTTGATGCACCTGTACTGACCTCACCTTCTGGATGATAGCAGGGTGAACAGGCCGTGGCTCGTGTGGTTGATGTCCTTGATGATCTTTTTGGCCTTGGGGGTATGCTAACCTCCCCTGTTATTGTAATGGTGAGGTTAGCATGTCTTGGAGTTATGCTAACCTCCCCTGTTATTGTAATGGTGAGAGGTTAGCATGTCTCGGGGGTATGATATTTGTGCGTCTGTAACTTTCTCACTCATCGTTATTCACGATTCATTCAGGACTATATCTGTAGGTGTTGTTAGCATTCCTGGGACCAACTGTACTGTCTGCAAGACACGTTCCTTCAAGAGAATCCAGTTCGCTCTGCTGCAGTCCCAGAGAGCAGAGAGGAAACATGTCAAGCTGCTCTTCTTAAAATTGTCTTATTTTCGACTGACGCACACACACACACACAGTAGATACACACACAAACATTACAATCACACAGAAGGATAGACATCTCTCTCTCTCTCTCTCTCTCTCTCTCTCTCTCTCTCTCTCTCTCTGTCTCTCTGTCTCTCTGTCTCTCTCTCTCTCTCTCTCTCTCTCTCTCTCTCTCTCTCTCTCTCTGTCTCTCTCTCTCTCTCTCTCTCTCTCTCTCTCTCCACATGTGGCTCCACATGTGGAAAGAGAGGAACACCAAGTCCCTGTTGTGAACAACCTAATGATAGAAAAGGTACTTGCTATTCCCCAGTTATCAGAGAGAATCATCATCATGTCTTCACTGTGAACCCAGGATAGACAGACGGTAGATACACACTCACACACACACACACACACTCACACAGAAGGATAGACAGACGGTAGATACACACACACACACACACACACACAGAAGGATAGACAGACGGTAGATACACACACAGACACACACACACACAGAAGGATAGACAGACAGTAGATACACACACAAACATAACAGTCACACACACACACACACACACACACACACACACACACACACACACACACACAGAAGGATAGACAGACAGTAGATACACACACAGAAGGATAGACAGACAGTAGATACACACACAGAAGGATAGACAGACAGTAGATACACACAGAAGGATAGACAGACAGCAGATACACACACAGAAGGACAGACAGACAGTAGATACACACACAGAAGGATAGACAGACAGTAGATACACACAGAAGGACAGACATTAATAATGAAGACGTTCCTGGTTTGTTTTAGGAACATATCAATATGATTAGTTATTAGCGTTCTATAGGGAAAGGATAAAGCAACACCAAGCTTCACTTGTAGATCTGTAACCTCAGTGAGTCACTGGTTAAAGCAGACGTTCTACTGGGACCAATGTGTTGCTCTTCGTGTAACTGGTACAGAGGATCAACAGTTTCATAACCGGCACCATATTTCACACACAGATCAGTGGTTGAGCTGAGATGGGTGGGTGGGTGAACAGCATGATGGGTAGGACATCAAACTGTCGTTTCTGTGGCTGGATCAACAAACACATAAAACACAATGTCATGCCTAGTGGAGACAGGAGACAGGAGGGAGGAGACAGAGACAGCAGGGAGGTAAACCACAATGTCATAACTAGTGGAGACAGGAGACAGGAGACAGGAGACAGGAGGGAGGAGACAGGAGACAGCAGGGAGGAGACAGGAGGGTGGAGACAGGAGACAGCAGGGAGGTAAAACACAATGTCATAACTAGTGGAGACAGGAGACAGGAGGGAGGAGACAGGAGACAGGAGGGAGGAGACAGGAGACAGGAGGGAGGAGACAGGAGACAGCAGGGAGGTAAACCACAATGTCATAACTAGTGGAGACAGGAAACAGGAGGGAGGAGACAGGAGACAGCAGGGAGGAGACAGGAGGGTGGAGACAGGAGACAGCAGGGAGGTAAAACACAATGTCATAACTAGTGGAGACAGGAGACAGGAGGGAGGAGACAGGAGACAGGAGACAGGAGACAGGAGGGAGGTAAACCACAATGTCATAACTAGTGGAGACAGGAGACAGGAGATAGCAGGGAGGTAAATCCAAGATGACAACGCGGTGCTATTTTTAAACTTCTAAACAGATGAGAATTAAAGGAGAGTTCCTCTCTTCATGAAGTAGGCTAGAACACCCTCTCCTTCCCTCGTTTTGGAGAGTTCCTCTCTTCATGAAGTAGGCTAGAACACCCTCTCCTTCCCTCGTTTTGGAGAGTTCCTCTCTTCATGAAGTAGGCTAGAACACCCTCTCCTTCCCTCGTTTTGGAGAGTTCCTCTCTTCATGAAGTAGGCTAGAACACCCTCTCCTTCCCTCGTTTTGGAGAGTTCCTCTCTTCATGAAGTAGGCTAGAACACCCTCTCCTTCCCTCGTTTTCCCCCCTTCTCTATTTTCTGCCCTCCCTCCTTTCTTTCTCAGTTCAGTCAGTGAATTCCTAGAGGATCGCTTTGTGAAGCTTTTGCCTTTCGCTCTTGCCAAGTATCAAGATGTGCTGCATTCTTCCAGAACTGTATTTGCATACAGGAAAGTTAACTTCGACTGGCTTAAAACAAAAAATCTCATATTTTGATGATTCACAGTCCATGACCTGTATGGTGGAATGCAGTGTGGATCAGAATGCTGACACAAGCTGTGAACTGTCTTTCTCACACTTCTTCTGACACGTAACCTAAAATACATATGCAGCACCTCTCTCTCTCTCTGTCTCTCTCTGTCTCTCTCTCTCTCTGTCTCTCTCTCTCTCTGTCTCTCTCTCTCTCTCTCTCTCTCTGTCTCTCTCTCTCTCTCTCTCTCTCTCTCTCTCTCTCTCTCTGTCTCTCTCTGTCTCTCTCTCTCTCTCTCTCTCTCTCTCTCTCTGTCTCTCTCTCTCTGTCTCTCTCTCTCTCTCTCTCTCTCTCTCTCTCTCTCTCTCTGTCTCTCTGTCTCTCTCTCTCTCTCTCTCTCTCTCTCTCTCTCTGTCTCTCTCTGTCTCTCTCTCTCTCTCTCTGTATCTCTCTCTCTCTCTCTCTCTCTCTCTCTCTCTCTCTCTCTCTGTCTCTCTCTCTCTCTCTCTCTCTCTCTCTCTCTCTCTCTGTCTCTCTCTCTGTCTCTCTCTCTCTCTCTCTCTCTCTCTCTCTCTCTCTCTCTGTCTCTCTGTCTCTCTGTCTCTCTCTCTGTCTCTCTCTGTCTCTCTCTGTCTCTCTCTGTCTCTCTCTCTCTCTCTCTCTCTCTCTCTCTCTAATTCAATTGGGCTTTATTGGCATGTGGAAACATATGTTAACATTGCCAAACTAAGTGATGTAGATAATAAACAAAAAAGTGAAATAAGAAATGAACAGTAAACATTACACTCCAGTGTTCTGAAAGAATAAATACATTTCAAATGTCATATTATGTGCAACTAGTTAAAGTACAAATGGTAAAGTAAATCAACATAAATATGGGTTGTATTTACAATGGTGTTTGTTCTTCACTGGTTGCCCTTTTCTTGTGGCAACAGGTCACACATCTTGCTGCTGTGATGGAACACTGTGGTGTTTCACCCAGTAGATATGGGAGTTTATCAAAATTGGATTTGTTTTTGAATCCTTTGTGGGTCTGTGTAATCTGAGGGAAAATATGTGTCTCTAATATGGTCATACATTTAGCAGGAGGTTAGGAAGTTCAGCTCAACTTTCACCTTTTGTGGGCAGTGTTGCACATAGCCTGTCTGCTCTTGAGAGCCAGGTCTTCCTACGGCGGCCTTTCTCAATAGCAAGGCTATGCTCACTGAGTCTGTACATAGTCAAAGATTTCCTTAAGTTTGGGTCAATCACAGTGGTCAGGTATTCTGCCACTGTGTACTCTCTGTTTAGGACCAAATAGCATTCTAGTTGTGCTCTGTTTTTTTATTAATTCTTTCCAATGTATCAGGTAATTATCTTTTTGTTTTTTCATGATTTGGTTGGGTCTAATTGTCCTGAGGCTCTGTGGGGTGTGTTTGTGTGTGTGAACAGAGCCCCAGGAACCAGCTTGCTTAGGGGACTCTTCTCCAGGTTCAAATCAAATCACATTGTGTTAGTCACATGCGCCAAATACAACAGGTGTAGACCTCACAGTGAAATGCTGAATACAACAGGTATTCAGCATTTCACCTCACAGTGATTTCACCTCACATGCTTACAAGCCCCTAACCATCAGTGCAGTTTAAAAATATACACTGCTCAAAAAAATAAAGGGAACATTAAACAGCACAATGTAACTCCAAGTCAATCACACTTCTGTGAAATCAAACTGTCCACTTAGGAAGCAACAATGATTGACAATAAATTTCACATGCTGTTGTGCAAATGGAATAGACAACAGGTGGAAATTATAGGCAATTAGCAAGACACCCCCAATAAAGGAGTGGTTCGGCAGGTGGTGACCACAGACCACTTCTCAGTTCCTATGCTTCCTGGCTGATGTTTTGGTCACTTTTGAATGCTGGCGGTGCTTTCACTCTAGTGGTAGCATGAGACGGAGTCTACAACCCACACAAGTGGCTCAGGTAGTGCAGCTCATCCAGGATGGCACATCAATGCGAGCTGTGGCAAGAAGCTTTGCTGTGTCTGTCAGCGTAGTGTCCAGAGCATGGAGGCGCTACCAGGAGACAGGCCAGTACATCAGGAGACGTGGAGGAAGTCGTAGGAGGGCAACAACCCAGCAGCAGGACCGCTACCTCCGCCTTTGTGCAAGGAGGAGCAGGAGGAGCACTGCCAGAGCCCTGCAAAATGACCTCCAGCAGGCCACAAATGTGCATGTGTCTGCTCAAACGGTCAGAAACAGACTCCATGAGGGTGGTATGAGGGCCCGACGTCCACAGGTGGGGGTTGTGCTTACAGCCCAACACCGTGCAGGACGTTTGGCATTTGCCAGAGAACACCAAGATTGGCAAATTCGCCACTGGCGCCCTGTGCTCTTCACAGATGAAAGCAGGTTCACACTGAGCATGTGACAGACGTGACAGAGTCTGGAGACGCCGTGGAGAACGTTCTGCTGCCTGCAACATCCTCCAGCATGACCGGTTTGGTGGTGGGTCAGTCATGGTGTGGGGTGGCATTTCTTTGAGGGGCCAGCCCTCCATGTGCTCGCCAGAAGTAGCCTGACTGCCATTAGGTACCGAGATGAGATCTTCAGACCCCTTGTGAGACCATATGCTGGTGCGGTTGACCCTGGGTTCCTCCTAATGCAAGACAATGCTAGACCTCATGTGGCTGTAGTGTGTCAGCAGTTCCTGCAAGAGGAAGGCATTGATGCTATGGACTGGCCCGCCCATTCCCCAGACCTGAATCCAATTGAGCACATCTGGGACATCATGTCTCGCTCCATCCACCAACGCCACGTTGCACCACAGACTGTCCAGGAGTTGGCAGATGCTTTAGTCTAGGTCTGGGAGGAGATCCCTCAGGAGACCATCCGCCACCTCATCAGGAGCATGCCCAGGCATTGTTGGGAGGTCGTACAGGCACGTGGAGGCCACACACACTACTGAGCCTCATTTTGACTTGTTTTAAGGACATTACATCAAAGTTGGATCAGCCTGTAGTGTGGTTTTCCACTTTAATTTTGAGTGTGACTCCAAATCCAGACCTCCATGGGTTGATAAATTTGATTTCCATTGATTCATTTTGTGTGATTTTGTTGTCAGCACATTCAACTATGTAAAGAAAAAAGTATTTAATAAGATTATTTCATTCATTCAGATCTAGGATGTGTTATTTTAGTGTTCCCTTTATTTTTTAGAGCAGTGTATATATAAAAAAATATATAAAAAAATATATATATTATTATATATTTTTTTAAATACGAATAAGAATAAGTAATAAAAGTAATTAAAGAGTAAAATAACAGTAGTGAGGCTATATACAGGGTATTACGGTACAGAGTCAATGTGGAGGCTATATACAGGGTATTACGGTACAGAGTCAATGTGGAGGCTATATACAGGGTATTACGGTACAGAGTCAATGTGGAGGCTATATACAGGGTATTACGGTACAGAGTCAATGTGGAGGCTATATACAGGGGGTACTGGTACAGAGTCAATGTGGAGGCTATATACAGGGTGTTACGGTACAGAGTCAATGTGGAGGCTATATACAGGGGGTACCGGTACAGAGTCAATGTGGAGGCTATATACAGGGTGTTACGGTACAGAGTCAATGTGGAGGCTATATACAGGGGGTACCGGTACAGAGTCAATGTGGAGGCTATATACAGGGGGTACCGGTACAGAGTCAATGTGGAGGCTATATACAGGGGGTACCGGTACAGAGTCAATGTGGAGGCTATATACAGGGTGTTACGGTACAGAGTCAATTTGGAGGCTATATACAGGGTGTTACGGTACAGAGTCAATGTGGAGGCTATATACAGGGGGTACCGGTACAGAGTCAATGTGGAGGCTATATACAGGGTGTTACGGTACAGAGTCAATGTGGAGGCTATATACAGGGGTACCGGTACAGAGTCAATGTGGAGGCTATATACAGGGGCTACCGGTATAGAGTCAATGTGGAGACTATATACAGTGTATTACGGTACAGAGTCAATGTGGAGGCTATATACAGGGGGTTACGGTACAGAGTCAATGTGGAGGCTATATACAGGGTGTTACGGTACAGAGTCAATGTGGAGGCTATATACAGGGTGTTACGGTACAGAGTCAATGTGGAGGCTATATACAGGGTGTTACGGTACAGAGTCAATGTGGAGGCTATATACAAGGTGTTACGGTACAGAGTCAATGTGGAGGCTATATACAGGGTATTACGGTACAGAGTCAATGTGGAGGCTATATACAGGGTATTACGGTACAGAGTCAATGTGGAGGCTATATACAGGGTATTACGGTACAGAGTCAATGTGGAGGCTATATACAGGGGGTACCGGTACAGAGTCAATGTGGAGGCTATATACAGGGTGTTACGGTGCAGAGTCAATGTGGAGGCTATATACAGGGTGTTACGGTACAGAGTCAATGTGGAGGCTATATACAGGGTATTACGGTACAGAGTCAATGTGGAGGCTATATACAGGGTGTTACGGTACAGAGTCAATGTGGAGGCTATATACAGGGTATTACGGTACAGAGTCAATGTGGAGGCTATATACAGGGGGTACCGGTACAGAGTCAATGTGGAGGCTATATACAGGGTGTTACGGTACAGAGTCAATGTGGAGGCTATATACAGGGGGTACTGGTACAGAGTCAATGTGGAGGCTATATACAGGGGGTACCGGTACAGAGTCAATGTGGAGGCTATATACAGGGGGTACCGATATAGAGTCAATGTGGAGGCTATATACAGGGAGTACCGGTACAGAGTCAATGTGGAGGCTATATACAGGGGGTACCGATATAGAGTCAATGTGCAGGGGCACCGGTTAGTCGAGGTAATTGTGGTAGTATGTACATGTAGGTAGAGTTATTAAAGTGACTATGCATAGATGATAACAACAAAGAGTAGCAGTGTCTCCTCCCTATGCAAATAGTCTGGGTGGCCATTTGATTAGATGTTCAGGAGTCTTATGGCTTGGGGGTAGAAGCTGTTTAGAAGCCTCTTGGACCTAGACTTGGTGCTCCTGTACTGCTTGCCGTGAGGTAGCAGAGAGGACCGTCTATGACTAGGGTGGCTGGAGTCTGACAATTGGATGGCAGGAAGCTTGGCCCCAGTGATGTACTCTGTAATGCCTTGCAGTCAGAGGCCGAGCAGTTGCCGTACCAGGCAGTGATGCAACCAGTCAGGATGCTCTCGATGATGCAGCTGTAGAACATTTTGAGAATCTGAGGACCCATTCCAAATCTTTTCAGTCTCCAGAAGTGGAATAGGTTTTGTCGTGCCCTCTCTCCACGACTGTTTTGGTGTGCTTGGACCATGTTGGTTCATCTCTCTGTAGGTGATGGCTTTGTTATGGAAAGTTTGGGAACCGCTTCCTGTTAGGTGGTCTCTTTTCTGGATTTTGATCATTAGCGGGTATCGGCCTAATTCTGCTCTGCATTATTTGGTGTTCTACGTTGTACACAGAGGATATTTTTTTGCAGAATTCTGCATGCAGAGTCTCAATTTGTTGTTTGTCCCATTTTGTGAATTCTTGGTTGGTGAGCAGGACCCCAGACCTCACAACCATAAAGGGCAATGGATTCTATAACTGATTCAAGTATTATCAGCCAGATCCTAATTGGTATGTCAAATTTTCTGTTCCTTTTGATGGCATAGAAGGCCCTTCTTGCCTTGTCTCAGCTCGTTCACAGCTTTGTGGAAGTTACCTGTGGCGCTGATGTTTAGGCCGAGGCATGTACAGTATAGTTTTCTGTGTGCTCTAGGGCAACGGTGTCTAGATGGAATTTGTATTTGTGGTCCTGGCAACTGGACCTTTTTTGAAATACCATTATTTTTGTCTTACTGAGATTTACTGTCAGGGCCCAGGTCTGACAGAATCTGTGCAGAAGATCTAGGTGCCTCTCTCTCTCTGTCATTCACTCACTCACTCACTCACTCACTCACTCACACTCCTCTCTTTCTCTCCTTAGCGGCGGACGGGGACTACTGGAGGCTGTTGAACCCAGGAGAGTACAGCATCACGGTGAGGGCTGAGGGCTACAGTGCCAGTAGTAAAGTGTGCGAGGTGGGCTATGACATCGGAGCAACCCGCTGTGACTTCACCGTCAGCCGTACCAACCTATCACGCATCAAAGAGATCATGGAGAGATACAACAAGCAGCCCATCAGACAGCCTCTTAGGCTCCCCGTCAGGCAGCTGCAAGCCCGCAGGCCCGGCCCCAGACACAGGCGCGTGAGGACATCATAGGGACCACCAGGGAGTGTTAGAGAGGAACGAGTAGCCTGGTCCCACACCTGAATGTGCTGTCTTGCCAACACACGTGGTCATTGTTCTGCCAATCCGACAATGACCATAGGGCTTTTGCAGCACAAACAGATCTCGGACAAAGGCTAATGGGGTTGAAGAGAGCAATGAGAGACAGACTCTACCATCTCTCTCTCTCTAGTTCTGATCAAACTGTTCTCTAGTTCTGATCAAACTGTTCTCTAGTTCTGATCAAACTGTTCTCTAGTTCTGATCCAAACTGTTCTCTAGTTCTGATCAAACTGTTCTCTAGTTCTGATCAAACTGTTCTCTAGTTCTGATCAAACTGTTCTCTAGTTCTGATCAAACTGTTCTCTAGTTCTGATCAAACTGTTCTCTAGTTCTGATCCAAACTGTTCTCTAGTTCTGATCAAACTGTTCTCTAGTTCTGATCCAACTGTTCTCTAGTTCTGATCCAACTGTTCTCTAGTTCTGATCCAACTGTTCTCTAGTTCTGATCAAACTGTTCTCTAGTTCTGATCCAACTGTTCTCTAGTTCTGATCCAAACATCTGCTTTGATCGGGACTCCTTTCTCTGTTTTGGAACTCTGTTTTAATAACCGCATCCATTCAGAGTGTTGGTGGAAGTGCAGATTGGAGATTGATGGTAAAGATGGGATATTTGGAGTGATAATGGCGTTTTCTGTATTAAAACAAGGTGCTGTTTTTTTTCAACCATGAATTAAGCTCTCTGGTGCTGGTCTTACTGTAAAATAAGTGTATTTTTTTGTTGTTGGACCATCTTAAAAGTTGCAATGGTTTTCTCTACCAAAGTGTTATTACAGCATACAGGGTTAACCCTAAATATCCGTTTTACTTTGTGCCATTATTTTTGGTAATGAAATTGTCAGTCTGTATTTCAAATGATGAATTTTGACCATGGATATTACCACGTGTGTCTCTCTTCTAAGTCATGCAGTACAGTACCAGCACAAAAAGCAGTAATAACTATCTTATCGACACGTTTACAAGCTTCATCCTTGCAAGTAATATCCTTTTGAAATAAATAAAATGATGCATATATTTTGAATGTAGACAAAGCTCTATATATAATTTTGTTTTATAATGCACACATGTTATTTTTCTGCGTTCAGAAAGGATTTAAAGTCCTACTTCCAGGCTGCTTTTCAGATCATTTATCCCCTGATTTACTTAAACAAAACACACGTCTCAATAGCTGGTCCAGGTATCCTCATGACATCACAAGTTATTAAGGGGGGGGGGGACTTTCCTCTTTTGTTCTCTACTGCTCCTCTATTGGTCGCAAAGGGAGAAGGCCGATGACATCACGAATTCCCCATCAAACCAACTGTTTAAAAGTTGCAGTTGTGTCAACAACAAAAAAAACTATTTTGCTCAAAACGTATTTATTTTACCCTTTAGTGTGTGTGTGTGTGTGTGTACTTGACTGTATTTATACACGTCGCTTTTCAACAGTAAAAGTTCAGGAATCGCCGGAGGACATCTTTAATAAAAATATATATATTTATATTTATATTTGAAGAGCTTTGAACACTGTAGTCTCTCTGAAAATCCTACCATGTTATTTGAAGATGTTCTGAAAGGGTTTTGTAGGTTCCGACCCAAAAAGGTCAAAGGAAAACAACTAAACATGGTGATAGATGGTTGGCGCCACCATGACAGTAGGATGAAGCTCAATGTTACCTTCAAATCTCCCTAACATCATGTCTAAGACAATATGTCACCAATGTCGAAAACATTTGCAAAATCAACTTGATTGGAGGTACACAACACACTCCCCGCCGCTCATCATGAGCCGAGAACCACATACCGGATTTTTAACGGGGTCGTTAGCAATTGAATTTAACCTAGCTAGCTATCACCAGTCGGATGAGAAGCAAGCGACAAGCAAAGGAAGATAGCTAGCTAGTTATATTGGCTATGGAAGGTTTTTCATATGGTTGAAGTCATCTGTATAAACTAAATCAGAGCACAGACAAATAAGCTAGTGAACATCCTTGGCTGCTATTATAGCCAGTAGCTTCAAGTCAATAAGACTGTAACATCTCAATGTTGACAATATATCCTAGCTAGCTATATTCTTCCATTAAGTGTAGCTAGTTAGCTATATTCTTCCATGAAGTGTAGCTAGCTAGCTATATTCTTCCATGAAGTGTAGCTAGCTAGCTATATTCTTCCATGAAGTGTAGCTAGCTAGCTATATTCTTCCATGAAGTGTAGCTAGCTAGCTATATTCTTCCATTAAGCGTTGCTAGCTAGCTATATTCTTCCATAAAGCGTAGCTAGCTAGCTATATTCTTCCATTAAGTGTAGCTAGCTAGCTATATTCTTCCATGAAGTGTAGCTAGCTATATTCTTCCATAAAGTGTAGCTAGCTAGCTATATTCTTCCATGAAGTGTAGCTAGCTAGCTATATTCTTCCATAAAGCATAGCTAGCTAGCTAAATAAAGTTCATAATAACATCAAGCTTTGAGAAAATGCTGCTAACTTATAATACATTCAAAGGGCATTGTAATCTAGCTACCCCTGGCATGATACAGTCAAACTGGCCAGATAGCAACATGTGCATCCAGATTTCAGTTTCATCACAAACACTAGCCTACATTTCCTCAACCAATAACAGCCTCTCACAACACAAACTATGTCTTGCTAATAAACCAGTTAGATATGTTGAATCTAAACCCGGCCAAAGCACATGCAAGTAGCGCATTGGCTGTGCATTGCAGTGAGTGTACACATGCTATCTAGCTAGCTAATTAGCCTGATAAACACACAAGGCAGACACTTTGCTGTTTCAGCATCAAGAACAAGTTCCAGCCCTTATGTGTTGATTCAGTACACTCCCTCTTCTGTCAATGCATTTGTCATCAACAGACTTCATTACTTTTCAGTGTGTTACCAACATTTTGTACCCAGTAAGCATAATTATATTTAAAATACATATTTTCCAGACGTTTAAGTTGGGTTCATTTTAGGTTCTGAATGAAAGGTGAAAGGATGTATTTTGAGGAAGTCGTAAATACATATTTTCTGGACGTTTAAAATTAGTTTTTTTCCTAGACGTTGAAAATACATATTTTCCGGACGTTAAAAAATCAGGCTCATTTTCAGGTCTGAATGAATGTTGAAAAGACAATCTACTTACTGTAACGTACTGCTCTCCGTTGTGCTCTACTTCAGTGTTTCTCAAACCTCTCCTTGGGGATCTCCAGATGTTTCACAATTTTGCTGTAGCTCTGAACTGGCTATAACATTTTTTTTTACATTTATACATTTTTGTAATTTTTTGTTTATTTACATTTATACATTTTAGTAATTTAGCAGACACACTTATCCAGAGCGATTTATAGTTAGTGCATTAATCTTAAAGATAGCTAGGTGAGATTCGAAAGCTTGAAGATTTGATCTGGGGCCCCCCCGTGGAGAGGTTTGAGAACTACTACTCTATTGTACTGTACTATGCTGTCCAAAACTTGTGAAACATGGATGTCTATGATTGCTCTATGATTGGGTCACTTGTATCGAAGTGGTGTGTTTTTAGGGAGTCCCGTCCGTGGACTTTGAAATCAAGGCTGGTCCGGACCGCACCAAAAAAAAAAGACATCCGGTCTGAACAAGTACAAGAACAAGTACATCCGGTCTGAACAAGACATCCGGTAAGTCGCTATGGATAAGAGCGTCTGCTAAATGACTTAAATGTAAATGTAAATGTGAACAGGACCCCAAAAAAAAGACATCAAAAACACGTTGGTAGAGATCCCCTTTAGTGGGAAGTAGCCAATCACAAGTAATAAACAGGAGGGGGACTCTGGGAGAACGGCCCCCCAATTTTTTACAAATTGTATTTCTTTCCAAATGCTGCCTCAGCCAAGTAATTCAGTACGTTGAGAGTCATTTCCAGGAACTGGTATGTGACTAATATGAAGCAGCTGTTGATATTCAACCCCCCCTCTTCCCCTCTTTAAAGGGAGAATCCATGTGTTTTGCATAAATGCAAATAGCCATGTCGATGTAGTAATTACTAGGGCCCGGTTTCCTGATAGCGATGGAACTTAAGCTTGCCCAGTTTTTTTTTTTAACAATGAATCTATAACGGATGAAGAACTCACATGCATTTCACAAAACACCACATAAAGGGAGAACTTTCAATATGTTTGTCGTTAATAAAGCATGTGTCGATACGGATAAAGAATCGTTCAGAAAGGCAGCGCTGCTCTCAGATCAGCATTAGTCCACTCAAATCTTACCATTAACATTAGAATTATTCTACAATACTGACCACGGATCAGCTCCTAGAGAGAAATGATCACCTATGGCTGCAAATATTGAGGCGGCTTATTCTAATGGTTAGGCTATGGTCTAAATGTAATATTTCACACATCATTTGCTCACATGTTGTTAGGCCTACACATCATGAAAGTTAGACAAGAATTACAGACAGTAGCCTACAATTAGCAAAACAGAACTCAATTGATTGAACATGAAATTGATTTCAATATGATTCAAATATATTAGGCCTATTTAGCCTACCGTATTTATCTTTTAATGGGGTCATCTCGGTTTTCATTTGAAGCCCTTGTGTCTTTGCTTGTTTATAACAATTACAAAAAGACATCGGCAACGTTGTATTGTAGTCAACTTAGTTCTGATATTATTAAAGCTGCCAGCAGCGTTGCCGGGGTTCAGCTGTGTGCCCACTGTGCCACCGTTAGGACACATTGCCCTAGGACCAGCTACTTCTGTACAGTTTGCCAAATTAGAACTCAAAATCAAACTGATCATGCAATATAATATTATTTTTTGGGATGTATTTTGGACCATTTTCAATGATGTTGACTTCTTTAAATATCTTCTCCAGAACCGCTGGACCGATCGGCACCAAATTTGGTATAAAGCATCTTTGGATACACATCTTCAAACATTTTCCAAGATTGTTTTTTTTCAAGATATATAGAAATGTACCCGTTATAGCGCCACCGTGTGGTTGATATGAAGGTGCATATGTTGAGTCTTGGCAGTGGTTTTCAAGAAGTACACAGTTTTGTTACAATATGAATATCTGTGACTTGATTTATAGGCATTTATGTGCAAGACCACACCCCATAGATACTCTAGTAGGTCCAAGCTGTGTGCTGGAAAACCTTGGTAGAGCATGGGCGGAGTAGGAATTGTGGTGCTCATGTGAATTTCTTTTCTTTTTCTCTTTCAGACCAATGACAATTCTCACTTAAAACAGTGTTTTTTTGTTTTAATATGTAAAGAAACCCTATAAAGCACATATGAAAACTGATTCCATGGAGGGCTGAGTGTCTGCAGGGTTTCACTCCTCCCTTGTACTTGATTGATGAATTAAGGTCACTAATTAGTAAGGAACTCCCCTCACCTGGTTGTCTAGGTCTCACTAAGGCAATCCCCTCACCTGGTTGTCCAGGTCTCAGTAAGGACCTCCCCTCACCTGGTCGTCTAGGTCTCAGTAAGGAACTTCCCTCACCTGGTCATCTAGGTCTCAGTAAGGAACTCCCCTCACCTGGTTGTCCAGGTCTCAGTAAGGAACTCCCCTCACCTGGTTGTCCAGGTCTCAGTAAGGAACTCCCCTCACCTGGTTGTCTAGGTCTCAGTAAGGAACTCCCCTCACCTGGTTGTCTAGGTCTCAGTAAGGGACTCTCCTCACCTGGTTGTCTAGGTCAAGACACTAGGCCCTCATGTAATTAGTTTGACAATCCTGCTTTAAAGCATGTTGGTTTTAAATCACAGGGGATGGAACATGACTTTTTGCAGATAAACATCTACCAATACAGAACATCAGATACACATCTACCAATACAGAACATCGGATACACATCTACCAATACAGAACATCAGATACACATCTACCAGAGCAGAACATCAGATACACATCTACCAATACAGAACATCAGATACACATCTACCAATACAGAACATCCGATACACATCTACCAGAGCAGAACATCAGATACACATCTACCAATACAGAACATCAGATACACATCTACCAATACAGAACATCAGATACACATCTACCAGAGCAGAACATCAGATACACATCTACCAATACAGAACATCAGATACGCATCTACCAATACAGAACATCAGATACACATCTACCAATACAGAACATCAGATACACATCTACCAATACAGAACATCAGATACACATCTACCAATACAGAACATCAGATACACATCTACCAATACAGAACATCAGATACACATCTACCAGAGCAGAACATCAGATACACATCTACCAGAGCAGAACATCAGATACACATCTACCAATACAGAACATCAGATACACATCTACCAGAGCAGAACATCAGTTATACATCTACCAGAGCAGAACATCAGATACACATCTACCAGAGCAGAACATCAGATACACATCTACCAATACAGAACATCAGATACACATCTACCAATACAGAACATCAGTTACACATCTACCAGAGCAGAACATCAGATACACATCTACCAATACAGAACATCAGTTACACATCTACCAATACAGAACATCAGATACACATCTACCAATACAGAGCATCAGATACACATCTACCAATACAGAGCATCAGATACACATCTACCAATACAGAACATCAGTTACACATCTACCAGAGCAGAACATCAGATACACATCTACCAATACAGAACATCAGATACACATCTACCAATACAGAACATCAGTTACACATCTACCAATACAGAACATCTGTTATACATCTACCAATACAGAACATCAGTTACACATCTACCAGAGCAGAACATCAGATACACATCTACCAATACAGAACATCAGATACACATCTACCAATACAGAACATCAGATACACATCTACCAATACAGAAAATCAGATACACATCTACCAATACAGAACATCAGATACACATCTACCAATACAGAACATCAGATACACATCTACCAATACAGAACATCAGATACACATCTACCAATACAGAACATCAGATACACATCTACCAATACAGAACATCAGATACACATCTACCAATACAGAACATCAGATACACATCTACCAATACAGAACATCAGATACACATCTACCAATACAGAACATCAGATACACATCTACCAATACAGAACATCAGTTACACATCTACCAGAGCAGAACATCAGATACACATCTACCAATACAGAACATCAGTTACACATCTACCAATACAGAACATCAGATACACATCTACCAATACAGAGCATCAGATACACATCTACCAATACAGAGCATCAGATACACATCTACCAATACAGAACATCAGTTACACATCTACCAGAGCAGAACATCAGATACACATCTACCAATACAGAACATCAGATACACATCTACCAATACAGAACATCAGTTACACATCTACCAATACAGAACATCTGTTATACATCTACCAATACAGAACATCAGTTACACATCTACCAGAGCAGAACATCAGATACACATCTACCAATACAGAACATCAGATACACATCTACCAATACAGAACATCAGATACGCATCTACCAATACAGAACATCAGATACACATCTACCAATACAGAACATCAGATACACATCTACCAATACAGAACATCAGATACACATCTACCAATACAGAACATCAGATACACATCTACCAATACAGAACATCAGATACACATCTACCAATACAGAACATCAGATACACATCTACCAATACAGAACATCAGATACACATCTACCAATACAGAACATCAGATACACATCTACCAATACAGAACATCAGATACACATCTACCAATACAGAACATCAGATACACATCTACCAATACAGAACATCAGATACACATCTACCAATACAGAACATCAGATACACATCTACCAATACAGAACATCAGATACACATCTACCAATGCATAACATCAGATACACATCTACCAATACAGAACATCAGATACACATCTACCAATACAGAACATCAGATACACATCTACCAATACAGAACATCAGTTACACATCTACCAGAGCAGAACATCAGATACACATCTACCAATACAGAACATCAGATACACATCTACCAATACAGAACATCAGATACACATCTACCAGAGCAGAACATCAGATACACATCTACCAGAGCAGAACATCAGATACACATCTACCAATACAGAAAATCAGATACACATCTACCAATACAGAACATCAGTTATTCATCTAGCATAGCTTTGCAGCAGAACATCAGATACACATCTACCAATACAGAACATCAGATACACATCTACCAATACAGAACATCAGTTACACATCTACCAATACAGAAAATCAGATACACATCTACCAATACAGAACATCAGTTATTCATCTAGCATAGCTTTGCAGCAGAACATCAGATAAACATCTACCAGAGCTTTGCAGCAGAACATCAGATACACATCTACCAATACAGAACATCAGATACACATCTACCAATGCATAACATCAGATACACATCTACCAATACAGAACATCAGATACACATCTACCAATACAGAACATCAGTTACACATCTACCAGAGCAGAACATCAGATACACATCTACCAATACAGAACATCAGATACACATCTACCAATACAGAACATCAGATACACATCTACCAATGCATAACATCAGATACACATCTACCAATACAGAACATCAGATACACATCTACCAATACAGAACATCAGTTACACATCTACCAGAGCAGAACATCAGATACACATCTACCAATACAGAACATCAGATACACATCTACCAGAGCAGAACATCAGATACACATCTACCAGAGCAGAACATCAGATACACATCTACCAATACAGAAAATCAGATACACATCTACCAATACAGAACATCAGTTATTCATCTAGCATAGCTTTGCAGCAGAACATCAGATAAACATCTACCAGAGCTTTGCAGCAGAACATCAGATACACATCTACCAATACAGAACATCAGATACACATCTACCAATACAGAACATCAGTTACACATCTACCAATACAGAAAATCAGATACACATCTACCAATACAGAACATCAGTTATTCATCTAGCATAGCTTTGCAGCAGAACATCAGATAAACATCTACCAGAGCTTTGCAGCAGAACATCAGATACACATCTACCAATACAGAACATCAGATACACATCTACCAATACAGAACATCAGATACACATCTACCAGAGCTGTGCAGCAGGACATCAGTTGTTCCAGGTGAAGTAGTAACTACAAGACAGTTTTTCGACTTCCTTTCTATTTCTTTCCGTGGCAAAGCTCCTGGAGGTTGGTGTGAAAGGACACCCCCTTCAAGCTGCAGTATCCGTGGCAAAGCTCCTGGAGGTTGGTGTGAAAGGACACCCCCTTCAAGCTGCAGTATCCGTGGCAAAGCTCCTGGAGGTTGGTGTGAAAGGACACCCCCTTCAAGCTGCAGTATCCGTGGCAAAGCTCCTGGAGGTTGGTGTGAAAGGACACCCCCTTCAAGCTGCAGTATCCGTGGCAAAGCTCCTGGAGGTTGGTGTGAAAGGACACCCCCTTCAAGCTGCAGTATCCGTGGCAAAGCTCCTGGAGGTTGGTGTGAAAGGACACCCCCTTCAAGCTGCAGTATCCGTGGCAAAGCTCCTGGAGGTTGGTGTGAAAGGACACCCCCTTCAAGCTGCAGTATCCGTGGCAAAGCTCCTGGAGGTTGGTGTGAAAGGACACCCCCTTCAAGCTGCAGTATCCGTGGCAAAGCTCCTGGAGGTTGGTGTGAAAGGACACCCCCTTCAAGCTGCAGTATTCGCTGTGGAACTATGACTCCACTGAAACCGTATAAACCGTTAGACAGTGTTAAGTCATTACAGTTTAGAAAATCCCCATTTTAAAGTATTCTTTCAATTGCGCAATTGGCTTCACAGACATGTTCTTTAAACAGCGTCGCCATGTAATTAATTGTTCCTTAATAGGATGGTTAATCCCATTCACGTTCCACGAGTCCCATTTAATCAGCTATTTCATTGTAAATGTACCCTTTAACTGTTTTTTAATACCTCGTCATTTCTTCTTTGGTTAGCTAAGCTCATATCTGGGACATGTCTGGAAGCAATGTACCCAATTAGCCATGCTGCCTAGACTGAAAGGAAGCTCTCTCTCTCTCTCTCTCTCTCTCTCTCTCTCTCTCTCTCTCTCTCTCTCTCTCTCTCTCTCTCTCTCTCTCTCTACCTCGCTCTCTACCTCGCTCTCTACCTCGCTCTCTACCTCGCTCTCTCTCTCTCTCTCTCAACCTACCAATTACAAGAAGCACTCAACCATTGGTTCCTTCCAATGTGAGCCTTACACCTGCCGTCGTTCCACATGAACGGATGTCGAGCGATTGAAAGAAACATATTAAAAGGAGTCTGTAAGCGATTCCTCAACCCCCTACTCCAGTCTCATGAAGCCCTATGAGGCTGATTCCTCAACCCCCTACTCCAGTCTCATGAAGCCCTATGTGGCTGATTCCTCAACCCCCTACTCCTGTCTCATGAAGCCCTATGAGGCTGATTCCTCAACCCCCTACTCCTGTCTCATGAAGCCCTATGAGGCTGATTCCTCAACCCCCTACTCCAGTCTCATGAAGCCCTATGAGGCTGATTCCTCAACCCCCTACTCCAGTCTCATGAAGCCCTATGAGGCTGATTCCTCAACCCCCTACTCCTGTCTCATGAAGCCCTATGAGGCTGATTCCTCAACCCCCTACTCCTGTCTCATGAGGCTGATTCCTCAACCCCCTACTCCTGTCTTATGAAGCCCTATGAGGCTGATTCCTCAACCCCCTACTCCTGTCTCATGAGGCTGATTCCTCAACCCCCTACTCCTGTCTCATGAAGCCCTATGAGGCTGATTCCTCAACCCCCTACTCCTGTCTCATGAAGCCCTATGAGGCTGATTCCTCAACCCCCTACTCCTGTCTCATGAAGCCCTATGAGGCTGATTCCTCAACCCCCTACTCCTGTCTCATGAAGCCCTATGAGGCTGATTCCTCAACCCCCTACTCCTGTCTCATGAAGCCCTATGAGGCTGATTCCTCAACCCCCTACTCCAGTCTCATGAAGCCCTATGTGGCTGATTCCTCAACCCCCTACTCCTGTCTCATGAAGCCCTATGAGGCTGATTCCTCAACCCCATACTCCTGTCTCATGAAGCCCTATGTGGCTGATTCCTCAACCCCCTACTCCAGTCTCATGAAGCCCTATGAGGCTGATTCCTCAACCCCCTACTCCTGTCTCATGAAGCCCTATGAGGCTGATTCCTCAACCCCCTACTCCAGTCTCATGAAGCCCTATGAGGCTGATTCCTCAACCCCCTACTCCTGTCTCATGAAGCCCTACGAGGCTGATTCCTCAACCCCCTACTCCTGTCTCATGAAGCCCTATGAGGCTGATTCCTCAACCCCCTACTCCTGTCTCATGAAGCCCTATGAGGCTGATTCCTCAACCCCCTACTCCTGTCTCATGAAGCCCTATGAGGCTGATTCCTCAACCCCCTACTCCTGTCTCATGAAGCCCTATGAGGCTGATTCCTCAACCCCCTACTCCTGTCTCATGAAGCCCTATGAGGCTGATTCCTCAACCCCCTACTCCTGTCTCATGAAGCCCTATGAGGCTGATTCCTCAACCCCCTACTCCTGTCTCATGAAGCCCTATGAGGCTGATTCCTCCACCCCCTACTCCTGTCTCATGAAGCCCTATGTGGCTGATTCCTCAACCCCCTACTCCTGTCTCATGAAGCCCTATGAGGCTGATTCCTCAACCCCCTACTCCTGTCTCATGAAGCCCTATGTGGCTGATTCCTCAACACCCTACGTCTGTCTCATGAAGCCCTATGAGGCTGATTCCTCAACCCCCTACTCCTGTCTCATGAAGCCCTATGTGGCTGATTCCTCAACCCCCTACTCCTGTCTCATGAAGCCCTATGAGGCTGATTCCTCAACCCCCTACTCCTGTCTCATGAAGCCCTATGAGGCTGATTCCTCAACCCCCTACTTCTGTCTCATGAGGCTGATTCCTCAACCCCCTACTCCTGTCTCATGAAGCCCTACGAGGCTGATTCCTCAACCCCCTACGTCTGTCTTATGAGGCTGATTCCTCAACCCCCTACTCCTGTCTCATGAGGCTGATTCCTCAACCCCCTACTCCTGTCTCATGAAGCCCTACGAGGCTGATTCCTCAACCCCCTACTCCTGTCTCATGAAGCCCTATGAGGCTGATTCCTCAACCCCCTACTCCTGTCTCATGAAGCCCTATGAGGCTGATTCCTCAACCCCCTACTCCAGTCTTATGAAGCCCTATGAGGCTGATTCCTCAACCCCCTACTCCTGTCTCATGAAGCCCTATGAGGCTGATTCCTCAACCCCCTACTCCTGTCTCATGAAGCCCTATGAGGCTGATTCCTCAACCCCCTACTCCTGTCTCATGAAGCCCTATGAGGCTGATTCCTCAACCCCCTACTCCTGTCTCATGAAGCCCTATGAGGCTGATTCCTCAACCCCCTACTCCTGTCTCATGAAGCCCTATGAGGCTGATTCCTCAACCCCCTACTCCTGTCTCATGAAGCCCTATGAGGCTGATTCCTCAACCCCCTACTCCAGTCTCATGAAGCCCTATGAAGCTGATTCCTCAACCCCCTACTCCTGTCTCATGAAGCCCTATGAGGCTGATTCCTCAACCCCCTACTCCTGTCTCATGAAGCCCTATGAGGCTGATTCCTCAACCCCCTACTCCTGTCTCATGAAGCCCTATGAGGCTGATTCCTCAACCCCCTACTCCTGTCTCATGAAGCCCTATGAGGCTGATTCCTCAACCCCCTACTCCTGTCTCATGAAGCCCTATGAAGCTGATTCCTCAACCCCCTACTCCTGTCTCATGAAGCCCAATGAGGCTGATTTCACAATGCACCAGACCAGAATCTGAAACAATTTATAACGGAACACAAAGCTACATTAGATAGAGAGAGAAACTCAGATGAAATCATTCAAGAGGCATTTGTCTGATGGATCCAAACAACACTCATACTACGACTATAATGACACAGCGGCTATAAGACACACAATGATACCTTCTGACAGATAACAGCCTCCAGTCTCCCCATATAGAGTAGATAACAGCCTCCAGTCTCCCCATATAGAGTAGATAACAGCCTCCAGCCTCCAGTCTCCCCATATGGAGTAGATAACAGCCTCCAGCCTCCCCATATAAAGTAGATAACAGCCTCCAGCCTCCAGCCTCCCCATATAGAGTAGATAACAGCCTCCAGCCTCCAGTCTCCCCATATAGAGTAGATATCAGCCTCCAGTCTCCCCATATAGAGTAGATAACAGCCTCCAGTCTCCCCATATAGAGTAGATAACAGCCTCCAGCCTCCAGTCTCCCCATATAGAGTAGATAACAGCCTCCAGTCTCCCCATATAGAGTAAATAACAGCCTCCAGTCTCCCCATATAGAGTAGATAACAGCCTCCAGCCTCCAGTCTCCCCATATAGAGTAGATAACAGCCTCCAGTCTCCAGTCTCCCCATATAGAGTAGATAACAGCCTCCAGTCTCCCCATATAGAGTAGATAACAGCCTCCAGTCTCCCCATATAGAGTAGATAACAGCCTCCAGCCTCCAGTCTCCCCATATAGAGTAGATAACAGCCTCCAGTCTCCCCATATAGAGTAGATAACAGCCTCCAGCCTCCAGTCTCCCCATATAGAGTAGATAACAGCCTCCAGTCTCCCCATATGGAGTAGATAACAGCCTCCAGCCTCCAGTCTCCCCATATAGAGTAGATAACAGCCTCCAGCCTCCAGTCTCCCCATATAGAGTAGATAACAGTCTCCAGTCTCCCCATATAGAGTAGATAACAGCCTCCAGCCTCCAGTCTCCCCATATAGAGTAGATAACAGCCTCCAGCCTCCCCATATAGAGTAGATAACAGTCTCCAGTCTCCCCATATAGAGTAGATAACAGCCTCCAGTCTCCCCATATAGAGTAGATAACAGCCTCCAGTCTCCCCATATAGAGTAGATAACAGCCTCCAGTCTCCCCATATAGAGTAGATAACAGCCTCCAGTCTCCCCATATAGAGTAGATAACAGCCTCCAGTCTCCCCATATAGAGAAGATAACAGCCTCCAGTCTCCAGTCTCCCCATATAGAGTAGATAACAGCCTCCAGTCTCCCCATATAGAGTAGATAACAGCCTCCAGCCTCCAGTCTCCCCATATAGAGTAGATAACAGCCTCCAGCCTCCAGTCTCCCCATATAGAGTAGATAACAGCCTCCAGTCTCCCCATATAGAGTAGATAACAGCCTCCAGTCTCCCCATATAGAGTAGATAACAGCCTCCAGGCTCCCCATATAGAGTAGATAACAGCCTCCAGTCTCCCCATATAGAGTAGATAACAGCCTCCAGTCTCCCCATATAGAGTAGATAACAGCCTCCAGTCTCCAGTCTCCCCATATAGAGTAGATAACAGCCTCCAGCCTCCAGTCTCCCCATATAGAGTAGATAACAGCCTCCAGTCTCCCCATATAGAGTAGATAACAGCCTCCAGCCTCCCCATATAGAGTAGATAACAGCCTCCAGTCTCCAGCCTCCCCATATAGAGTAGATAACAGCCTCCAGTCTCCCCATATAGAGTAGATAACAGCCTCCAGCCTCCAGTCTCCCCATATAGAGTAGATAACAGCCTCCAGCCTCCAGTCTCCCCATATAGAGTAGATAACAGCCTCCAGTCTCCCCATATAGAGTAGATAACAGCCTCCAGGCTCCCCATATAGAGTAGATAACAGCCTCCAGTCTCCCCATATAGAGTAGATAACAGCCTCCAGTCTCCCCATATAGAGTAGATAACAGCCTCCAGTCTCCCCATATAGAGTAGATAACAGCCTCCAGTCTCCCCATATAGAGTAGATAACAGCCTCCAGTCTCCCCATATAGAGTAGATAACAGCCTCCAGTCTCCCCATATAGAGTAGATAACAGCCTCCAGTCTCCCCATCTAGAGTAGATAACAGCCTCCAGTCTCCCCATATAGAGTAGATAACAGCCTCCAGTCTCCCCATATAGAGTAGATAACAGCCTCCAGCCTCCAGTCTCCCCATATAGAGTAGATAACAGCCTCCAGTCTCCCCATATGGAGTAGATAACAGCCTCCAGTCTCCCCATATAGAGTAGATAACAGCCTCCAGTCTCCCCATATGGAGTAGATAACAGCCTCCAGTCTCCCCATATAGAGTAGATAACAGACTCCAGTCTCCCCATATAGAGTAGATAACAGCCTCCAGCCTCCAGTCTCCCCATATAGAGTAGATAACAGCCTCCAGTCTCCCCATATAGAGTAGATAACAGCCTCCAGTCTCCCCATATAGAGTAGATAACAGCCTCCAGCCTCCAGCCTCCCCATATAGAGTAGATAACAGCCTCCAGTCTCCCCATATAGAGTAGATAACAGCCTCCAGTCTCCAGTCTCCCCATATAGAGTAGATAACAGCCTCCAGTCTCCAGTCTCCCCATATAGAGTAGATAACAGCCTCCAGTCTCCCCATATAGAGTAGATAACAGCCTCCAGCCTCCAGTCTCCCCATATAGAGTAGATAACAGCCTCCAGTCTCCCCATATAGAGTAGATAACAGCCTCCAGCCTCCAGTCTCCCCATATAGAGTAGATAACAGCCTCCAGTCTCCCCATATAGAGTAGATAACAGCCTCCAGCCTCCAGGCTCCCCATATAGAGTAGATAACAGTCTCCAGTCTCCCCATATAGAGTAGATAACAGCCTCCAGTCTCCCCATATAGAGTAGATAACAGCCTCCAGCCTCCAGTCTCCCCATATAGAGTAGATAACAGCCTCCAGTCTCCCCATATAGAGTAGATAACAGCCTCCAGTCTCCCCATATAGAGTAGATAACAGCCTCCAGTCTCCCCATATGGAGTAGATAACAGCCTCCAGTCTCCCCATATTGAGTAGATAACAGCCTCCACTCTCCCCATATAGAGTAGATAACAGCCTCCAGTCTCCCCATATAGAGTAGATAACAGCCTCCAGCCTCCAGCCTCCCCATATAGAGTAGATAACAGCCTCCAGCCTCCAGTCTCCCCATATAGAGTAGATAACAGCCTCCAGTCTCCCCATATAGAGTAGATAACAGCCTCCAGCCTCCAGTCTCCCCATATAGAGTAGATAACAGCCTCCAGTCTCCCCATCTAGAGTAGATAACAGCCTCCAGTCTCCCCATATAGAGTAGATAACAGCCTCCAGCCTCCAGTCTCCCCATATAGAGTAGATAACAGCCTCCAGCCTCCAGTCTCCCCATATAGAGTAGATAACAGCCTCCAGTCTCCCCATATAGAGTAGATAACAGCCTCCAGTCTCCCCATATAGAGTAGATAACAGCCTCCAGGCTCCCCATATAGAGTAGATAACAGCCTCCAGTCTCCCCATATAGAGTAGATAACAGCCTCCAGTCTCCCCATATAGAGTAGATAACAGCCTCCAGTCTCCAGTCTCCCCATATAGAGTAGATAACAGCCTCCAGCCTCCAGTCTCCCCATATAGAGTAGATAACAGCCTCCAGTCTCCCCATATAGAGTAGATAACAGCCTCCATCCTCCCCATATAGAGTAGATAACAGCCTCCAGTCTCCCCATATAGAGTAGATAACAGCCTCCAGCCTCCAGTCTCCCCATATAGAGTAGATAACAGCCTCCAGCCTCCAGTCTCCCCATATAGAGTAGATAACAGCCTCCAGTCTCCCCATATAGAGTAGATAACAGCCTCCAGTCTCCAGTCTCCCCATATAGAGTAGATAACAGCCTCCAGTCTCCCCATATAGAGTAGATAACAGCCTCCAGCCTCCAGGCTCCCCATATAGAGTAGATAACAGTCTCCAGTCTCCCCATATAGAGTAGATAACAGCCTCCAGTCTCCCCATATAGAGTAGATAACAGCCTCCAGCCTCCAGTCTCCCCATATAGAGTAGATAACAGCCTCCAGTCTCCCCATATAGAGTAGATAACAGCCTCCAGTCTCCCCATATAGAGTAGATAACAGCCTCCAGCCTCCCCATATAGAGTAGATAACAGCCTCCAGTCTCCCCATATAGAGTAGATAACAGCCTCCAGTCTCCCCATATAGAGTAGATAACAGCCTCCAGTCTCCCCATATAGAGTAGATAACAGCCTCCAGCCTCCAGTCTCCCCATATAGAGTAGATAACAGCCTCCAGTCTCCCCATATAGAGTAGATAACAGCCTCCAGTCTCCCCATATAGAGTAGATAACAGCCTCCAGCCTCCAGTCTCCCCATATGGAGTAGATAACAGTCTCCAGTCTCCCCATATAGAGTAGATAACAGCCTCCAGTCTCCCCATATAGAGTAGATAACAGCCTCCAGCCTCCAGTCTCCCCATATAGAGTAGATAACAGCCTCCAGTCTCCCCATATAGAGTAGATAACAGCCTCCAGTCTCCCCATATAGAGTAGATAACAGCCTCCAGCCTCCAGTCTCCCCATATAGAGTAGATAACAGCCTCCAGTCTCCCCATATAGAGCAGATAACAGCCTCCAGCCTCCAGACTCCCCATATAGAGTAGATAACAGCCTCCAGTCTCCCCATATAGAGTAGATAACAGCCTCCAGTCTCCCCATATAGAGTAGATAACAGCCTCCAGTCTCCCCATATAGAGTAGATAACAGCCTCCAGCCTCCAGTCTCCCCATACAGAATAGATAACAGCCTCAGAGGAGATGGTGGTGGCTGGGGAGTCTGACCACACACACACACACACACACACACAACACACACACACACACACACACACACACACACACACACACACACACACACACACACACACACACACACACACACACACACACACACACACACACACACACACACACACACCAACGCTACCCAGCACCTGTAATTCCACGTAGATGTGTGTGAAGAGAGACGACACAGGCCAACCATGTGACTGACCTCTCTGCCAGTTGAAAGGCTAAGGATCTTCCTCAGAAGTCCGTCCAGACTTTGAAGTGTGGTACTGTTGGAGCGTGTGTCTTCTGGGATATCACACAAGTGACTGGCACGCTGCTGCATCCATAAAGTCTCTCTCTCTCTGTCTCTCAATTCACAATTTTAGTGGCTTTATTGGCATGGGAAACATTTGTTTATATTTCCAAAGCAAGTGAAATAGATAGTAAACAAAAAAGTGAAATAAGCAATAAAAAATGAACAGTAAATATTACACTCTCAAAAGTTCAAAAATAACAAATACATTTCAAATGACATATTATGTCTATATACAGTGTTGTAATTATGTTCAAAATAGTTAAAGTACAAAAGGGAAAATAAACACAAATATTGGTTGTATTTACAATGGTGTTTGTTCTTCATTGGTTGCACCTTGTCTTGCTGCTGTGATTTATTTTCGAATTCTTTGTGCGGCTGTGTAATCTGAGGGAAATACGTGTCTCTAATATGGTCAAACGTTTGGCAGGAGGTTAGGAAGTTCAGCTCAGTTTCCACCTCATTTTGTGGGCAGTCTTCTCTTGAGAGCCAGGTCTGCCTTCAGCGGTCTTTGTTTAGGGCGAAATAGCATTCTGGTTTCCTCTGTTGTTTTGTAAATTCTTTCCAATGATTCAAGTAATTATCTTTTTGTTGTCCCTGGTTTACCCTGGTTAGAAGGTAGGTTACAGCTGGAACTTTACCCTGGTTAGAAGGTAGGTTAGAGCTGGGACTTTACCCTGGTTAGAAGGTAGATTACAGCTGGGTCTTTACCCTGGTTAGAAGGTAGGTTACAGCTGGGACTTTACCCTGGTTAGAAGGTAGGTTACAGCTGGGACTTTACCCTGGTTAGAAGGTAGGTTACAGCTGGGACTTTACCCTGGTTAGAAGGTAGATTACAGCTGGGACTTTACCCTGGTTAGAAGGTAGGTTACAGCTGGGTCTTTACCCTGGTTAGAAGGTTACAGCTGGAACTTTACCCTGGTTAGAAGGTAGGTTACAGCTGGGTCTTTACCCTGGTTAGAAGGTAGGTTACAACTGGGACTTTACCCTGGTTAGAAGGTAGGTTACAGCTGGGATTTTACCCTGGTTAGAAGGTAGGTTAGAGCTGGGTCTTTACCCTGGTTAGAAGGTAGATTACAGCTGGGACTTTACCCTGGTTAGAAGGTTACAGCTGGGACTTTACCCTGGTTAGAAGGTAGGTTAGAGCTGGGACTTTACCCTGGTTAGAAGGTAGGTTACAGCTGGGACTTTACCCTGGTTAGAAGGTTACAGCTGGGACTTTACCCTGGTTAGAAGGTAGGTTACAGCTGGGTCTTTACCCTGGTTAGAAGGTAGGTTACAGCTGGGACTTTACCCTGGTTAGAAGGTAGGTTACAGCTGGGTCTTTACCCTGGTTAGAAGGTAGGTTACAGCTGGAACTTTACCCTGGTTAGAAGGTAGGTTACAGCTGGGACTTTACCCTGGTTAGAAGGTAGGTTACAGCTGGGACTTTACCCTGGTTAGAAGGTAGGTTACAGCTGGGATTTTACCCTGGTTAGAAGGTAGGTTAGAGCTGGGACTTTACCCTGGTTAGAAGGTAGGTTACAGCTGGGACTTTACCCTGGTTAGAAGGTAGGTTACAGCTAGGACTTTACCCTGGTTAGAAGGTAGGTTACAGCTGGGTCTTTACCCTGGTTAGAAGGTTACAGCTGGGTCTTTACCCTGGTTAGAAGGTAGGTTAGAGCTGGGTCTTTACCCTGGTTAGAAGGTAGGTTACAGCTGGGACTTTACCCTGGTTAGAAGGTAGGTTAGAGCTGGGACTTTACCCTGGTTAGAAGGTAGGTTAGAGCTGGGACTTTACCCCGGTTAGAAGGTAGATTACAGCTGGGACTTTACCCTGGTTAGAAGGTAGGTTACAGCTAGGACTTTACCCTGGTTAGAAGGTAGGCTACAGTATTTTGCACATAGTGTTGACCTCAAATGAATTTTGGTACTGTTTTGGTACAAAAGTCCACATGAGAACATCTGAGCAGTATTGTTAATAAATGGATCAATCTATATTTGGACTTCAGAAAGTACCACTGTTCCAAATGACCTGTCCTTAAACGAGCTCGCTTGAGCTCAGACGAACAGGATGGAATTATTTTTACTATTGCGTTAGGTTTGTTAAAATAGAGCCCCTAGTCTTATAACCTGGGTTCTGATTGCTTGGTTTAGCACAGCAGGCCTAAACAAACCCACCACTGACACTGGGAACAGGAGATGGACTACAACTATAGTCTCTCAGTCAGGATTAAACATGGAGCCCTGATAGGAGATGGACTACAACTATAGTCTCTCAGCCAGGATTAAACATGGAGCCCTGATAGGAGATGGACTACAACTATAGTCTCTCAGCCAGGATTAAACATGGAGCCCTGATAGGAGATGGACTACAACTATAGTCTCTCAGCCAGGATTAAACATGGAGCCCTGATAGGAGATGGACTACAACTATAGTCTCTCAGCCAGGATTAAACATGGAGCCCTGAAAAAGCACACACACACACACACACACACACACACACACACACACACACACACACACACACACACACACACACACACACACACACACACACACACACAATGACAAACAGACAATCACACACACGCATGCACACACACGGGGACACACAAACAAAAACACACAAAATCACACACACAAACACCCGCATACGAACACACCACACACACACACCATACACACAGTGCAGTGGAGTGTTGTTGTGTTGTTTCATTACCACCAATACTGAGGTGTGAAGAGTAAAACCGTCCCTGGAGATCAGAGAGTCTTCAGGTGTCAGAGACAAAACAACTCCAATCTCCCACATGTTACAATGGGCCAATGCCCTTTACTGTGACTCCTTGTTTCCTGCATCCCATAGTGATCTCTGATGTAAAGGGTTTTATTGTGTTATGTTGTTCCTGTATCTATATTCTGATCTGTTTTGCGTGCTCCGACACAACTCTTCTATGAGTGTCTTGGCTTTTATCTGTATCTGTATCAGCTATCATTTCTTCTGATCGATTTAAAACGTTTGCTCAGATTCGGCAGTTACTAACCTCAATTCAACTCATTTGCACTGGGCTCTTCGGCAGTTACTAACCTCAATTTCGGCTTCAACTTCGAACTCTGCACTGGGCCCTTTGTGTACAGGACGCCCGCTCTCCTGTCCAAGAGAAAATGCAGGTAAAAAAAGAGGCAGTAGAGCGAGCTTCCTGGTGAGACTGAGGCGAAGGTAAAACCAGCCACCATTTCCCTCCATCCGATCATGGATTTCCTATCAACCAGACCCTCGAAAACTGCAATATTCTCAGTTTTTCCAAAACATCTCTTTCGGACAAGATACCCCCCTTCCCCATGGCTATCTAACTGGATGGATTCTCCATTCACAGAGTAGACAGGACATTGGAGTCAGGGAAATCGAGAGGGGGGAGAGGTATGCCTCTTCGTGAAGAGCAAATGGTGTGTTGACTGCAGCGCAGTTGTGTCTCTAGCGATTGTTCACCCGTCTGGGAATAACAGATGGTCAAATACCGACCCTTTTACCTCCCGAGGGAGTTTTCAGTTATTATCCTGACTGTTATATACATTCCACCTGAGGAAAAGAAAAAAAACAAGCTGGCACTTAACGAACTGTACGAGACTATAACCAAGCAGGTAAACCATGCACCCCCGGAGGCTGCTTTTCACTAAGACACGTGATGCCCAACTTATATCAACAAGTCCCCTTAGCCACTAGGGCCGATAAAGTCCTAGACCACTGTTAATCAACCCACAAGCAAGCATACAAGGCCCTCCCTTATCCCCCCCCCCCCCCCCCCTTTGGCAAATCAGATCATGACTCTATTCTCCTGCTTCCTGTTTGCGAACAAAAGCTCAAACCGGAAGTGCCCATGATGCACTCAATAGAAAAATGGTCTAGAGAAGCTGAGGCTATGATGAAGGACTGCTTTGCCCAGCGCTGACTGGACTATGTTCCGAGGACTCCGCCGATAGCATCGATGACCTAACTACCTCCGTCACCAGCTTCATCAGGAAATGCATCGGCGACGTGCGTAAAACACACAGAGGTGCGTAAAAAAATAACTAAAGTACAGGGCTACTGCACACAGCAGCCAACACCGAGGCTACGGCTGAGGACACAAACACGTATAAGAACGTGTACAAGAAGTACAACCTCCGTCGAGCCATCAAACAGGCAAAAGGACAATATCGGAACGACGTGGAATCCTTTCTACACATGTGACAGGGGCTACAGTCCATTACGGATTACAAAGGAATACCCAGCTGTGAACTGCCCAACGATGCCTCTCCACCAGATGAACTCAATGCCTTTTATGCACACTTTGCCAAAAACAACACAGAACCCTGCATGAGGACCACCGCTGCTCCGGAGGACACGGTGATCTCTCTCTCTCTGAGGCCAACGTAAAGTTTTTAAATGGGTCAAAACTCGTAAGGCCGCAATGATCAGACAGATACTCTGACATTGTATCTGGAACAACAGCCAGCCAATACTTTCTCTTCTTTATTTGCGTTATGACAGAAAGGGGTTGCAACTTCCAAACCTACAGTGGTATTACTGGGCTGCACAACTTAGGGCTGCAGTGTTTTAGGTTTCTCCAAGAAACCATGCTTACCCTGGCTGCAGACGGAAATGCGATCCACAAAAGGCTTAAATTTGGATCGATATTTGTACTCTGCTCCCTAATGAAGAATAATACTAATCGCTATGTGTAAAAACACACTAACTATATGTCATGAAGTACAGCAATATCTGGGCAAATCCCCTGTATTATCCAGATTTACACCAATTTGGGGTGATGACAAGTTCACACTTGGTAAAAAAAAACATGACTTGGGGTTTTAAAAAAAATGGGCGAGAAAATGTATTGTTAAAGTAATGTACTTATACAATGACAAAGAGCTCATGTCATTTGAAGAACTAAAGGGAAGATTTACTAACTTAGCATCATTTTTTTTAAATACTTTATTATTTCCAGTCTAAAAAAAATCAGCTCTACAACCTCCTTTGTCCACTTTAGAAACGCTGTCTGTTGATATGTGATGTGTGTGTATGATATGTGTCAAATGACGTCATTACATGGGAAAATGGTAGATGTTCATCAAGACAACTCTGACGGTAAGAGACTTCAGTGGATACATGATATGCAGGAAGATATTTCAGGACTGGGGTATGATATCCTCTAGAGCTCAGATACAGACAATAAACACCCGCCTGAGATTGTTGCAATACAATTGGATAATGAGAGCATATATCAGGCCTGTTAAGCTCCACAAATGTGTGTGTTAAATGTAATACGCATTTAGGCACCTTGTATCATTGCCTGTGTGAATGTGCTGATACACAAAAGTTTTGGAGCTCAGTACTGCTCTATATCGCTGAGATTACCTCTACCCCAATACCACTCATCCCTAAACTATACCTCCTAAATCTTTACCCAGGAAATATCTCTTTGCATATGAGAGAGAAGAAAATGGTTGACGTCTGTCTATTACAAGCTCTCTACTGGAAGTATGTCAGTTGGTCATTGGTTAAAATAATTAACGTCAAGTCTGGCTCTTGAAAAATTGTACTTACATAGTGAAAAAGAATGATACTTGGGATCTGTTTTGTTTTTGCAAACCGGTGATATTCTAGAAGCATTGGCATTATAAATCTGTATATTCTAGAAGCATTGGCATTAGAAATCTGTATATTCTAGAAGCATTGGCATTATAAATCTGTATATTCTAGAAGCATTGGCATTAGAAATCTGTATATTCTAGAAGCATTGGCATTATAAATCTGTATATTCTAGAAGCATTGGCATTATAAATCTGTATATTCTAGAAGCATTGGAATTATAAATCTGTATATTCTAGAAGCATTGGCATTATAAATCTGTATATTCTAGAAGCATTGGAATTATAAATCTGTATATTCTAGAAGCATTGGAATTATAAATCTGTGTATTCTAGAAGCATTGGAATTATAAATCTGTATATTCTAGAAGCATTGGCATTATAAATCTGTATATTCTAGAAGCATTGGCATTATAAATCTGTATATTCTAGAAGCATTGGAATTATAAATCTGTATATTCTAGAAGCATTGGAATTATAAATCTGTATATTGTCCATTTCCTTTAGGTGATTGTTGGCAATAGTCGATGAATTATCTGCGACTGCATATTATACTTTCTATGTATTTTTGTTATTGGAAATGTGAGGACTTGATTTTTTTTTTTATGTGAATGTTTGGGTTGTTATGTTTTTGTCTCTTTGGGTGGGGGGTGGGGGGGGTAATGTGTGAGAAAAAAATACATATTTATGTCATTGTTGCAATGAGAGTGATTTGCTCTGACATGGAATGAAATTTACAGAGATTTACCACTAGCCTGACTACCCAGAATGCAAACCGGTTCTGACCGTTCTGATTGGTCCCAGAAACCAATGAGTTGGGCCAGAGCCGGCCTATAAGAATTATGAATCACATCATTGGCTTTGATACTCTGATTGGGTGAAGACAAATTTGTTTTGTAAAACACCCCTCATTTTGACATCAGCACGAACTACTTCTAGGATAACAGCTTCAGACTGAACGTACGGAGAAATCGATAAAGCAGCGGAATTCAACTCAGGATGAGTCATCGGGGAAACAAATTAACACTTTGGCAAAATAATGACAACTGTGGTTTAATGATAATCATCATCATCATCATCATCCTCATCACACTCCTCATCATCATCAACACCACACTCTTCATCATCATCATCATCCTCAACATCATCATCATCATCACCACCATCTTCATCATCATCACCAGCACACTCTTCATCAACTTCATCAAAATCAACACACTCTTCATCATCATCATCATCATCATCATCCTCATCACCAACATCACACTCTTCATCATCATCAACATCAACATCAACATCACAATCTTCATCATCCTCATCAACACCACACTCTTCATCATCATCATCCTCAACATCATCATCATCACCACCATCTTCATCATCATCACCATCACACTCTTCATCAACATCATCAAAATCAACACACTCTTCATCATCATCACATCATCACGCTCTTCATCATCATCATCATCATCATCACACTCTTCATCATCAACATCACCATCTTCATCATCATCATCATCATCATCATCATCATCATCACACTCTTCATCAACATCACCATCTTCATCATCATCACCAACATCACAATCTTCATCATCATCATCATCATCATCACACTCTTCATCAACATCACCATCTTCATCATCATCACCAACATCACAATCTTCATCATCATCATCATCATCATCACACTCTTCATCATCAACATCACCATCTTCATCATCATCATCACCATCATCATCATCACACTCTTCATCATCAACATCACCATCTTCATCATCATCACCAACATCACAATCTTCATCATCATCATCACACTCTTCATCAACATCAACATCATCAACATCACAATCTTCATCATCATCCTCATCATCACCATCATCAACATCACAATCTTCATCTTCATCATCATAATCACCACCATCATCATCATCAACATCAATCTTCATCATCCTCATCATCAACATTGTCAGCATCATCATGATACGTACCAACCCAATGTAATGAGTTCCAATTTGAATAAATTCATAATAAGTTAGGTTGGTACATATGAATATGTAATCATGTATCTTCTTTGAACCAATCAACAACAGTGATAAAAGGAGGTATGGAACCCTCAGCACAGAGTCAACGACACAGAGACGTTTTAAACCCCATGACCCGGTATTATAAACTGTACATTCTGAAACACTTCAACAACATCTCCAGAAATGACATTTAGTTCGTATGAAACGACACCAAAAATACTGTTTTAACAATCTCACTCTTTCCTGTTTATGTTTTACTGTAATAAACTTTACAGAGTTCTACAGAATATCACCAATTAACAACACATTGACATGTTCATCATAATATTCATCAGAATTCATCGTTCACTCAAGTGAACGATCATTTTACTATAATGTCATGAGTGAAAAAAAACGTCAGCCAAGAATCTATATGCAACATGAGGATAGTCAAGGCAGGGATGGACAACTGGTAGTCCTAACCGTTATAGCCGACACACCTGATTAAAACACCTTTTATTCTAAACAGAAGACCAGGATGAGTTGATTACTGGAGTCAGGTGTGTTAGCTGGGGACTAAGTGTGTCACCAATCAGGCCCCCTGAAGGACTAGAGACGCCCATCCCTGGTACAGCATAACACAGGAAGATCCCAACAACACAGCATAACACAGGAAGATCCCAACAACACAGCATAACACAGGAGGATCCCAACAACACAGCATAACACAGGAAGATCCCAACAACAAGTTAATACATATAAATGAATAAGGCAATGACAGACGATCTAATCTTGATCTCTCCGTTCATTTCATTATGATGATAATAGCAATCTCTATAGAATGAATCCCCCCCTTTTTGCTGAAAGGAGATTTGTTATATTATTATGACAGAAATGATGCCATCGTTATGTTTATAAGGCGTTATTAGTCATCTTGACTTGAGTGTTATTTACAGTGTTGTGTAATCCATCAAAACAACCAGCTCACCCACTTTGTTAATAAGGATAATTACGTAGAATAAATACAGATATGAATTCTATTGAAGGTAGTATGGCTCAGACCATAATCTGACTCACTGATATTACATCCTGGGTGCATTTTGATGACAACACAAGTTTTTTAAAGATTACTATAGATACAGTCAACGACTAAACCAAGTAGATGATAGACGTATTTAGTTAGCGTTTCTCCTTCTAAAATGTTGACGTCACGACTTCCACCGAAGTCGGTTCCTCTCCTTGTTTTCGGGGCGGCGTTCGGCGGTCGACGTCACCGGTCTTCTAGCCATCGCCGATCCACTTTTCATTTTCCATTTGTTTTGTCTTGTTTTCCCACACACCTGGTATTCATCCCCTCATTACATGTCCTGTATTTAACCCTCTGTCCCCCCCCCCATGTCTGTGTGTGTAATTGTTTATTGTTGAGGTTGGCACGCTTCCGGCTGGTTTGCACCCTGGGTTTAATTCATGACCCGTGCTTTGTGGCAGCCTGTACTTTGTACTTGTTTTTTTTTTGAACTTGTGCTGCCTTGACTGGTTCGTTGGGCGTTTGTTTCTGTGACGCGGTTGCGTTCTGTGCTATATTGCCTCAGTAAAGTGCTTTGTCCACTCATCTCTGCTCTCCTGCGCCTGACTTCCACGCACCAGCTACACTCACCCTTTGACAGTTGATTAATAAAATATTTCTGGAGTCAGATTTAATAGGATTTCCTCAGTTTAATCTAAAAGCTAGTGTGATTCTGGCTCCCTGGACCTTCCAATTCTAATACTTAAAATGTACATTAATTTGGCACTGTGTATCTTCTCTCCCGTAGAAATACCCGTTAGCACTTTGTGGACCCGTCAATCCAAAAAACGCAGGAGATTCATGAGATAAGTACCAAAAGAAAATTGCATTTTACCCGCCAAAGTTATCCAATGAATCATATGTAATAAGGTAGATAAGTGTAGCTACAAAAGCTGTCAGTATTTATGGACTTTAACTATAGTCTCTTCCAGATATCAAGTATTCACCATTAACTGCTCATCCTTCATTTCTGTGCAGTGGAAAATAAACCTACACTATTTTACTTTTTACTAATGATGTCATGCTAAACTGCAATGTTCAGTGCAAACACAAACAGGATTGTGAAAATCAATAAAACATGAATGTTATGATTCTTCAGGTAAAACTCAAAGCACCCATCTTTATTAAACCAACCCTGAAATACTGTGTTCAATCACACCCCCATCTCTATTAAACCAACCCTGAAATACTGTGTTCAATCACACCCCCATCTCTATTAAACCAAACCTGAAATACTGTGTTCAATCACACCCCCCATCTCTACTAAACCAACCCTGAAATACTTTGTTCAATCACACCCCCCATCTCTACTAAACCAACCCTGAAATACTGTGTTCAATCACACCCCCATCTCTACTAAACCAACCCTGAAATACTGTGTTCAATCACACCCCCATCTCTACTAAACCAACCCTGAAATACTGTGTTCAATCACACCCACATCTCTACTAAACCAACCCTGAAATACTGTTTTCAATCACATCCCTCTGATCCAGAGTCTACTCACTTCCGATACAGAAAAGAAAATAATAACAACATTGAAAGTGACTAGGATAGGAATCCCCTTTATCAACAAATACAGTGTCGAAGATAAGAATTCCTCTGAGGCATTAGTAGAGATATTAGTAGAGATGACATATTATCCGTCCGTAAGGAATGTGTTCACGTTGAATCGCTTCAGGGTGATCCAATAACTGAAGATACGGAAATGGTAGGTAGTGTAATGATGGGTAAGGCTGGGGGTAAATACTCTGGGTGTGTGGGTCGTTACGAGGCTTTAACATCACCCTTCACCCTTTATACAGCTTTTATCTGGATCATTATACAGGAGGGGGTCCTCTGGGGGTTTATCTAGATCATTATACAGGAGGGGGTCCTCTGGGGGTTTATCTGGATCATTATACAGGAGTCCTCTGGGGGTTTATCTGGATCATTATACAGGAGGGGGTCCTCTGGGGGTTTATCTGGATCATTATACAGGAGTCCTCTGGGGGTTTATCTGGATCATTATACAGGAGGGGGTCCTCTGGGGGTTTATCTGGATCATTATACAGGAGTCCTCTGAGGGTTTATCTGGATCATTATACAGGAGTCCTCTGGGGGTTTATCTGGATCATTATACAGGAGTCCTCTGGGGGTTTATCTGGATCATTATACAGGAGTCCTCTGAGGGGTTTATCTGGATCATTATACAGGAGTCCTCTGGATCATTATACAGGAGTCCTCTGGGGGTTTATCTGGGTCATTATACAGGAGTCCTCTGGGGGTTTATCTGGGTCATTATACAGGAGTCCTCTGGGGGTTTATCTGGATCATTATACAGGAGTCCTCTGGATCATTATACAGGAGTCCTCTGGGGGGTTATTCTGGATCATTATACAGGAGTCCTCTGGGGGGGGGGGGGTATCTGGATCATTATACAGGAGTCCTCTGGGGGTTTATCTGGATCATTATACAGGAGTCCTCTGGGGGTTTATCTGGATCATTATACAGGAGTCCTCTGGGGGTTTACCTGGATCATTATACAGGAGTCCTCTGGGGGTTTATCTGGATCATTATACAGGAGTCCTCTGGATCATTATACAGGAGTCCTCTGGGGGGTTATTCTGGATCATTATACAGGAGTCCTCTGGGGGGGGGGGGGGGTATCTGGATCATTATACAGGAGTCCTCTGGGGGTTTATCTGGATCATTATACAGGAGTCCTCTGGGGGTTTATCTGGATCATTATACAGGACTCCTCTGGGGGGTTTATCTGGATCATTATGATGGAGTCCTCTGGGGGTTTATCCGGATCATTATACAGGAGTCCACTGGGGGATTACCTGGATCATTATACAGGAGTCCTCTGGGGGATTATCTGGATCATTATACAGGAGTCCTCTGGGGGTTAAACTGGATCATTATACAGGAGTCCTCTGGGGGTTTATCTGGATCATTATACAGGAGTCCTCTGGGGGTTTATCTAGATTATTATACAGGAGTCCTCTGGATCATTATACAGGAGTCCTCTGGGGGTTAATCTGGATCATTATACAGGAGTCCTCTGGGGGTTTATCTGGATCATTATACAGGAGTCCTCTGGTTTATGTGGATAATTATACAGGAGTCCTCTGGGGGGTTATTCTGGATCATTATACAGGAGTCCTCTGGGGGGGGGGGGGGTATCTGGATCATTATACAGGAGTCCTCTGGGGGTTTATCTGGATCATTATACAGGAGTCCTCTGGAGGTTTATCTGGATCATTATACAGGACTCCTCTGGGGGGTTTATCTGGATCATTATGATGGAGTCCTCTGGGGGTTTATCCGGATCATTATACAGGAGTCCACTGGGGGATTACCTGGATCATTATACAGGAGTCCTCTGGGGGATTATCTGGATCATTATACAGGAGTCCTCTGGGGGTTAATCTGGATCATTATACAGGAGTCCTCTGGGGGTTTATCTGGATCATTATACAGGAGTCCTCTGGGGGTTTATCTAGATTATTATACAGGAGTCCTCTGGATCATTATACAGGAGTCCTCTGGGGGTTTATCTGGATCATTATACAGGAGTCCTCTGGGGGTTTATCTGGATCATTATACAGGAGTCCTCTGGATCATTATACAGGAGTCCTCTGGGGGTTTATCTGGATCATTATACAGGAGTCCTCTGGGGGTTTATCTGGATCATTATACAGGAGTCCTCTGGGGGTTTATCTGGATCATTATACAGGAGTCCTCTGGGGGGTTTATCTGGATCATTATACAGGAGTCCTCTGGGGGTTTATCTGGATCATTATACAGGAGTCCTCTGGGGGGTTTATCTGGATCATTATACAGGAGTCCTCTGGGGGTTTATCTGGATCATTATACAGGAGTCCTCTGGGGGTTTATCTAGATTATTATACAGGAGTCCTCTGGATCATTATACAGGAGTCCTCTGGGGGTTTATCTGGATCATTATACAGGAGTCCTCTGGGGGTTTATCTGGATCATTATACAGGAGTCCTCTGGGGGTTTATCTGGATCATTATACAGGAGTCCTCTGGGGGTTTATCTGGATCATTATACAGGAGTCCTCTGGGGGGTTTATCTGGATCATTATACAGGAGTCCTCTGGGGGTTTATCTGGATCATTATACAGGAGTCCTCTGGGGGGTTTATCTGGATCATTATACAGGAGTCCTCTGGGGGTTTATCTGGATCATTATACAGGAGTCCTATGGGGGTTTATCTGGATCATTATACAGGAGGGAGTCCTCTGGGGGTTTATCTGGATCATTATACAGGAGTCCTCTGTGGGGTTCATCTGGATCATTATACAGGAGTCCTCTGTGGGGTTTATCTGGATCATTATACAGGAGTCTTCTGGGGGTTTATCTGGATCATTATACAGGAGTCCTCTGGGGGGTTTATCTGGATCATTAAACAGGAGTCCTCTGGGGGGTTTATCTGGATCATTATACAGGAGTCCTCTGGGGGGGGTAATCTGGATCATTATACAGGAGTCCTCTCGGGGGTTTATCTGGATCATTATACAGGAGTCCTCTGGGGGTTTATCTGGATCATTATACAGGAGTCCTCTGGGGGTTTATCTGGATCATTATACAGGAGTCCTCTGGGGGTTTATCTGGATCATTAAACAGGAGTCCTCTGGGGGTTTATCTGGATCATTATACAGGAGTCCTCTGGGGGGTTTATCTGGATCATTATACAGGAGTCCTCTGGGGGTTTATCTGGATCATTATACAGGAGTCCTCTGGGGGTTTATCTAGATTATTATACAGGAGTCCTCTGGATCATTATACAGGAGTCCTCTGGGGGTTTATCTGGATCATTATACAGGAGTCCTCTGGGGGTTTATCTGGATCATTATAGAGGAGTCCTCTGGGGGTTTATCTGGATCATTATACAGGAGTCCTCTGGGGGTTTATCTGGATCATTATACAGGAGTCCTCTGGGGGGTTATCTGGATCATTATACAGGAGTCCTCTGGGGGTTTATCTGGATCATTATACAGGAGTCCTCTGTGGGGTTCATCTGGATCATTATACAGGAGTCCTCTGTGGGGTTTATCTGGATCATTATACAGGAGTCCTCTGGGGGTTTATCTGGATCATTATACAGGAGTCCTCTGGGGGTTTATCTGGATCATTATACAGGAGTCCTCTGGGGGGTTTATCTGGATCATTATACAGGAGTCCTCTGGGGGTTTATCTGGATCATTATACAGGAGTCCTCTCAGGGGTTTATCTGGATCATTATACATGAGTCCTCTGGGGGTTTATCTGGATCATTATACAGGAGTCCTCTGGGGGTTTATGTGGATCATTATACAGGAGTCCTCTGGGGGTTTATCTGGATCATTATACAGGAGTCCTCTGGGGGTTTATCTGGATCATTATACAGGAGTCCTCTGGGGGGTTTATCTGGATCATTATACAGGAGTCCACTGGGGGTTTATCTGGATCATTATACAGGAGTCCTCTGGGGGTTTATCTGGATCATTATACAGGAGTCCTCTGGGGGGTTTATCTGGATCATTATACAGGAGTCCTCTGGGGGTTTATCTGGATCATTATACAGGAGGGAGTCCTCTGGGGGTTTATCTGGATCATTATACAGGAGTCCTCTGTGGGGTTCATCTGGATCATTATACAGGAGTCCTCTGGGGGTTTATCTAGATTATTATACAGGAGTCCTCTGGATCATTATACAGGAGTCCTCTGGGGGTTTATCTGGATCATTATACAGGAGTCCTCTGGGGGTTTATCTGGATCATTATACAGGAGTCCTCTGGGGGTTTATCTGGATCATTATACAGGAGTCTTCTGGGGGTTTATCTGGATCATTATTCAGGAGTCCTCTGGGGGGTTTATCTGGATCATTATACAGGAGTCCTCTGGGGGTTTATCTGGATCATTATACAGGAGTCCTCTGGGGGGTTTATCTGGATCATTATACAGGAGTCCTCTGGGGGTTTATCTGGATCATTATACAGGAGTCCTATGGGGGTTTATCTGGATCATTATACAGGAGGGAGTCCTCTGGGGGTTTATCTGGATCATTATACAGGAGTCCTCTGTGGGGTTCATCTGGATCATTATACAGGAGTCCTCTGTGGGGTTTATCTGGATCATTATACAGGAGTCCTCTGGGGGTTTATCTGGATCATTATACAGGAGTCCTCTGGGGGGTTTATCTGGATCATTATACAGGAGTCCTCTGGGGGTTTATCTGGATCATTATACAGGAGTCCTCTGGGGGGGGGTTATCTGGATCATTATACAGGAGTCCTCTCGGGGGTTTATCTGGATCATTATACAGGAGTCCTCTGGGGGTTTATCTGGATCATTATACAGGAGTCCTCTGGGGGTTTATCTGGATCATTATACAGGAGTCCTCTGGGGGTTTATCTGGATCATTAAACAGGAGTCCTCTGGGGGTTTATCTGGATCATTATACAGGAGTCCTCTGGGGGGTTTATCTGGATCATTATACAGGAGTCCTCTGGGGGTTTATCTGGATCATTATACAGGAGTCCTCTGGGGGTTTATCTAGATTATTATACAGGAGTCCTCTGGATCATTATACAGGAGTCCTCTGGGGGTTTATCTGGATCATTATACAGGAGTCCTCTGGGGGTTTATCTGGATCATTATACAGGAGTCCTCTGGGGGTTTATCTGGATCATTATACAGGAGTCCTCTGGGGGGTTTATCTGGATCATTATACAGGAGTTCTCTGGGGGTTTATCTGGATCATTATACAGGAGTCCTCTGTGGGGTTCATCTGGATCATTATACAGGAGTCCTCTGTGGGGTTTATCTGGATCATTATACAGGAGTCCTCTGGGGGTTTATCTGGATCATTATACAGGAGTCCTCTGGGGGTTTATCTGGATCATTATACAGGAGTCCTCTGGGGGGTTTATCTGGATCATTATACAGGAGTCCTCTGGGGGTTTATCTGGATCATTATACAGGAGTCCTCTGGGGGTTTATCTGGATCATTATACAGGAGTCCTCTGGGGGTTTATCTGGATCATTATACAGGAGGGAGTCCTCTGGGGGTTTATCTGGATCATTATACAGGAGTCCTCTGGGGGTTTATCTGGATCATTATACAGGAGTCCTCTGGGGGGTTTATCTGGATCATTATACAGGAGTCCACTGGGGGTTTATCTGGATCATTATACAGGAGTCCTCTGGGGGTTTATCTGGATCATTATAGAGGAGTCCTCTGGGGGTTTATCTGGATCATTATACAGGAGTCCTCTGGGGGTTTATCTGGATCATTATACAGGAGTCCTCTGGGGGGTTTATCTGGATCATTATACAGGAGTCCTCTTGGGGTTTATCTGGATCATTATACAGGAGTCCTCTGGGGGTTTATCTGGATCATTATACAGGAGGGAGTCCTCTGGGGGTTTATCTGGATCATTATACAGGAGTCCTCTGTGGGGTTCATCTGGATCATTATACAGGAGTCCTCTGTGGGGTTTATCTGGATCATTATACAGGAGTCCTCTGGGGGTTTATCTGGATCATTATACAGGAGTCCTCTGGGGGTTTATCTGGATCATTATACAGGAGTCCTCTGGGGGGTTTATCTGGATCATTATACAGGAGTCCTCTGGGGGTTTATCTGGATCATTATACAGGAGTCCTCTGGGGGGTTTATCTGGATCATTATACAGGAGTCCTCTCAGGGGTTTATCTGGATCATTATACAGGAGTCCTCTGGGGGTTTATCTGGATCATTATACAGGAGTCCTCTGGGGGTTTATCTGGATCATTATACAGGAGTCCTCTGGGGGTTTATCTGGATCATTATACAGGAGTCCTCTGGGGGTTTATCTGGATCATTATACAGGAGTCCTCTGGGGGGTTTATCTGGATCATTATACAGGAGTCCACTGGGGGTTTATCTGGATCATTATACAGGAGTCCTCTGGGGGTTTATCTGGATCATTATACAGGAGTCTTCTGGGGGTTTATCTGGATCATTATACAGGAGTCCTCTGGGGGTTTATCTGGATCATTATACAGGAGTCCTCTTGGGGTTTATGTGATAACATCTTGTCAATCACTTAGCAATAAACTGAAACTTTTCAAGGTGATCCAGTAACTGAAGTCTTAGGAATGGGAGGTCCCCTGCTCCACTAGGAGCTAAGAGGAATAAGTAAAGTTGGAATGGGAAGTGAGAGTTACTGTAATATATTTATTGTCTAACAGTCACATTATTCCAACCGTATTTCCACTGCGGTGAGTCCTCAAGAAGAGAAACATATTTATGGATTGATTTCCATATTCCATAGTAATGGCACCTATCACCCATCTTTCTAGCTGGAAGAGACACCCTCACAAACACACACACACACACACACACACACACACACACACAATACAAGGTTGAAGAGCTCTTCTCTTCTCTGTGGAATTCAAGCCGAGGCTAGCCAAGCTCTGTCAATTATGTTACACTTGATCAAACAACCTGAGGGAAACACAACAGTCTGTCAGTCAGTCAGCCAGTCAGCCAGTCAGCCAGACAGTCAGCCAGTCAGATAGACAGTCAGCCAGTCAGATAGACAGTCAGCCAGTCAGATAGACAGTCAGTCAGACAGACAGACAGTCAGTCAGACAGACAGCCAGTCAGCCAGTCAGACAGCCAGTCAGTCAGACAGACAGACAGCCAGCCAGTCAGACAGTCAGACAGCCAGCCAGTCAGACAGTCAGTCAGTCAGTCAGCCAGTCAGTCAGCCAGCCAGTCTGACAGCCAGTCAGAAAGTCAGCCAGCCAGTCAGCCAGCCAGTCAGACAGTCAGTCAGTCAGACAGTCAGTCAGTCAGTCAGACAGTCAGTTAGTCAGTCATCCAGTCAGCATGACAGTCTGACAGTCAGTCAGATAGACAGTCAGTCTGACAGCCAGTCAGCCAGTTAGTCAAACAGTCAGACAGTCAGTCAGATGGACAGTCAGTCAGTCACAACAACAGCAATGTTAACGGTCTGAAGGCCAGATTCCCCATTAAAACATGAACTTGTCTAGTGGGCCAGTTGAATAATCAGTCTGAAGGCCAGATCCCCCATTAAAACATGAACTTGTCTAGTGGGCCAGTTGAATAATCAGTCTGAAGGCCAGATCCCCATTAAAACATGAACTTGGCTAGTGGGCCAGTTGAATAATCATTCTGAAGGCCAGATCCCCATTAAAACATGAACTTGGCTAGTGGGCCAGTTGAATAATCAGTCTGAAGGCCAGATCCCCCATTAAAACATGAACTTGGCTAGTGGGCCAGTTGAAGAATCAGAGAATACATAGGTTGGATCCCAAATAGCGCCATAATCCCTATCCAGTGCAATGCTTTAGACCAGGGCCCATAGCTGTATATAAGGAATAGGGCTCCATTTGGGACATATCTATGCATATGAGAGCTACATAAACACTGCATTTAAATTACGACAGGGAAATAACCGGTCTTTGTGGACCCGTGATGGGTTGAAGGACTTCTGTTGCAGAAGAGAATATTGACTACACCTCAGCTCTCCCTATCTAATACTGTAAAGGTGAGCTCACAAGCGCTGATGGGACCATTCACCTGAGCAAGATGAGAGCAGTAGAAGTCTATTTTATACCTGAGCCTAACTCCCAGGTAACAAGCCACAATGTGTTTTAAATACCTGAGCCTAACTCCCAGGTAACAAGCCACAATGTGTTTTAAATACCTGAGCCTAACTCCCAGGTAACAAGCCACAATGTGTTTTAAATACCTGAGTCTAACTCCCAGGTAACAAGCCTCAATGTGTTTTAAATACCTGAGCCTAACTCCCAGGTAACAAGCCTCAATGTGTTTTAAATACCTGAGCCTAACTCCCAGGTAACAAGCCACAATGTGTTTTAAATACTTAACTCCCAGGTAACAAGCCTCAATGTGTTTTAAATACCTGAGCCTAACTCCCAAGTAACAAGGTAATGTGTTTTAAATACCTGAGCCTAACTCCCAGGTAACAAGCCACAATGTGTTTTAAATACCTGAGCCTAACTCCCAGGTAACAAGCCTCAATGTGTTTTAAATACCTGAGCCTAACTCCCAGGTAACAAGCCTCAATGTGTTTTAAATACCTGAGCCTAACTCCCAGGTAACAAGCCTCAATGTGTTTTAAATACCTGAGCCTAACTCCCAGGTAACAAGCCACAATGTGTTTTAAAACTTCTTAGGGATCAAATCCCTTTAGCAGGATTGATTTGACAACATCCGGTGAAATGGCAGAGCATTAAATTCAAATTAAATTACTATAAATATTTAACTTTCATGAAATCACAAGTGTAATACATAAAAATAAAGCTTAACTTCTTGTTAATCCAGCCACCGTGTCAGATTTCAAAAAGGCTTTACGGCGAAAGCAAACCATGCGATTATCTGAGGACAGCACCCCGCATACAAATGCATGACAAACATTTTTCAATCGGGGAGGTGCGACACGAAAGTCAGAAATAACAATATAATTCATGCCTTACTTCATACCTTACTAAGGTATTCTAAAACGTAAATAATCAATCAAATTTAAGACTAAATATACTGTGTTCAATAGCGGATAAAATCAAAGTGGAGCGAGCTGCAGGTCGTGCGCCCCAAACAAAAGAGTCCACTTGGCTTGACTCTCATTCTGAGTAGCCGTACTTCTTCATTTCACAAAGGAAAAACATCAACCAATTTCTAAAGACTATTGACATCTAGTGGAAGCCATAGGAATTGCAACCAGGTGCCTCATAAATCTAGTTTACCATAGAAAACCAATAGAAAACACAGTCAACTCAACAAAAAACAAATCCTGGATGGTTTGTCCTCTGGGTTTCGCCTGCCAAATAAGTTCTGTTATACTCACAGACATTATTTTAACAGTTCTAGAAACTTTAGAGTCTATCCAAATCTACCAATTATATGCATACCCTAGCTTCTGGGCCTGAGTAGCAGGCAGTTTACTTTGGACATGCTTTTCATCCGGATGTGAAAATACCGCCCCCTAGCCCAAAGATATATACCTGAGCCTAACTCCGAGGTAACAAGCCTCAATGTGTTTTCCTAACATGTTGTCATCACTGTAATAATCAGATTGTATCCTCTCCTTTGGCGCCATGTTTAGTGCTACCTTTCAACACCACAACACTTACTCCCTTCATACAAAGCTACTTGGCCCCTTAGGGCCACCGTACCCCCCCCCAAACTCAGTGCACATACTAAAACATACTGTACAACTATTGTTACCTTCCATTTTTTTATGTAACGTTACTCCTACACTCTTAGAAGAAAAAAGGTGGTATCAAGAACCCAGAAGGGTTCTTCGGCTGTCCCCATTGGACAACCCTTTGAAGAACCCGTATTGGTTGCAGGTAGAACCTTTTCCACAGAGGGTTTAACATGGAAGAGTTCTTCCAGGAACCAAACAGGGGTTCTCCTATGGGGACAGCCGCATAACCCTTTTGGAGTGTAGTGGTGCTATAGATACAAATGCAGGTAATGTGAAAGCATTACAAATGCTGACAATCATTAGAATTTCTAGTGTGTTTACGGCTCACAACTACCTCTCCTCAGTAGGATCACCATCAGAGGATTGTTTTTCTCAGTGAGAGTAAGTCTGCCTCAACACAAATCTGCCTGGAGTCAAATCCATCTTCTTCACAACAACACGTTCAATGCTACGAACGTATCGGTCTCTGTGTGACGTGTTTAGGGTAGGATAACCACAGAAATACACTGAATCATATCCCAGAAATCCTTAGTTGACGTCCAGTGAGAGAGGGACACATTCACGTGGCCTTGCCTCTATTCTTCCTGTGTTCTTGTTATGTGACATGTAACGTTGTATTCTCATTTAGAGAATCAATCCTTAGACAATAACAGTACCACATACATCAGTCTGAACATAGAGTATCACCTCTTAGACAACAACACAACCCCCTTCCTCAGTCTGAACATAGAGTATCAACACTTAGACAACAACACCACCCCCCTCTCCTCAGTCTGCTGCAGTCTGGACTATGTTGTTCCTCCCCCTAGTCTCATGGTTGTGATGGTGACCTGGTCCAGATGCATTCAAAGAGCTGGGCTTCAGTAGCCTGTTGATGATGTCACCACACGTTTTCTTGTAATGGTTACGGAGCAGGGAGTAGACGAAGGGGTCGCAGGCCGCCTTGCTGTAGGCCAAGCACTTGGAGACCACTCCCCAGTGGGGGTCGATAGGCACGGACGGAAATAACTCCACAATCCTATACAGGATCGGGAAAGAGGGATGGGAGAGAGAGGGGGGGAGCGAGAGAGAGGAGAGGAGAGAGAGAGAGGGGATGAGAGGGAGAGAGGAGGAGGAGAGAGAGAGGAGAGAGAGAGAGGGGATGAGAGGGAGAGAGGAGGAGGAGAGAGAGCGAGGGGAGGAGAGAGATGGGAGGAGAGGGAGAGAGGAGAGGAGAGGAGAGAGAGAGAGAGAGAGAGGGGGGGGGGATGAGAGAGAGAGAGGAGGAGGAGAGAGAGAGAGGGGAGAGAGAGAGAGGGGAGAGAGAGAGAGAGAGGGGGGGGAGGAGAGGTAGAGGGAGCGGGAGAGGGAGAGGGAGAAAGAGAGGAGGAGAGCGAGAGAGAGAGGGGAGGAGAGGGGGAGAGAGAGAGAGAGGAGGAGAGCGAGAGTGAGGAGAGGAGAGAGGGGAAGAGAGGAGAGGGAGAGGTAGAGGGAGAAAGAGAGGAGGAGAGCGAGAGAGAGAGGGGAGGAGAGGGAGAGAGAGAGGGGGAGAGAGAGTGAAAGAGGGGAGGAGAGGGAGCGAGAGGAGGAGAGAGAGAGAGGAGGAGAGTGAGAGAGGAGGAGAGAGAGAGAGGAAGAGAGGGGAGGAGAGGGAGAGGGAGAGAGAGAGAGAGGGGGAGAGCGAGAGAGAGAGAGATGTATATATAAGGCATGCCTATCTATGGATGTCAAAGTGTAACGTTCTAATTGTCATCCCACAACTTGAGAAGAGGTCAAAGCAGACATTTAGTTATGTTGTTTGTTAGATAATACATATTGTTCAATTCATAATAATGTACTCACAGGACAGTTAAAGATTAATTCATTATTAAAAGACTTGGGGCTTGATTAATTCCATTACACAGAAGATCTGCATTGTAGCACGGTTGAAATTTAAAGGACATTTCTGTCTAAGGCTTAACTTCTGCGCTATGGATTGAATCGATCCCTTTGAATCGAGCCCTTTGAATCGAGCTCTTTGAATCGATCCCTTTGAATCGAGCACTTTGAATCGAGTCCTTTGAATCGAGCACTTGAATCGAGCCCTTTGAATTGAGCACTTTGAATCTAGCCCTTTGAATCGAGCACTTTGAATCGAGCACTTTGAATCGAGCCCTTTGAATCGAGCCCTTTGAATCGAACCATTTGAATCGAGCCCTTTGAATCGATCCCTTTGAATCGAGCCCTTTGAATCAAACCCTTTGAATCGAGCCCTTTGAATCGAGCCCTTTGAATCAAACCCTTTGAATCGAGCCCTTTGAATCGAACCATTTGAATCGAGCCCTTTGAATCGATCCCTTTGAATCGAGCCCTTTGAATCGATCCCTTTGAATCGAGCCCTTTGAATCGAGCCCTTTGAATTGAACCCTTTGAATCGAACCCACAGATATTTATAGATATTTGCCTGGGTATGTTGTACCTTTCTGTTGTCCTGAAAGTCAACAGTGCAGTAAGTTACCAAAACATAACAGGGATACGTTACTGTAGACCAAATTAACGTGCAACATCAAATGTAGCTTGCTGTCAAATGTACACTTTCTTCCCCCAAAACAAATTATTCTGTTGATTAATGAGGCTGTCTTCCAACCACCCTGAGCATCCATTTCCTCATTTTCAGTCTCAAACACTTCCAGCGCAGCAGGATTCTCTGAACAGAAACACTTCCAGCGCAGCAGGATTCTCTGAACAGAAACACTTCCAGCGCAGCAGGATTCTCTGAACAGAAACACTTCTGAGCGCAGCAGGATTCTCTGAACAGAAACACTTCCAGCGCAGCAGGATTCTCTGAACAGAAACACTTCCAGCGCAGCAGGATTCTCTGAACAGAAACACTTCTGAGCGCAGCAGGATTCTCTGAACAGAAACACTTCTGAGCGCAGCAGGATTCTCTGAACAGAACACTTCTGAGCGCAGCAGGATACTCTGAACAGAAACACTTCCAGCGCAGCAGGATTCTCTGAACAGAAACACTTCTGAGCGCAGCAGGATTCTCTGAACAGAAACACTTCTGAGCGCAGCAGGATTCTCTGAACAGAAACACTTCTGAGCGCAGCAGGATTCTCTGAACAGAAACACTTCCAGCGCAGCAGGATTCTCTGAACAGAAACACTTCCAGCGCAGCAGGATTCTCTGAACAGAAACACTTCCAGCGCAGCAGGATTCTCTGAACAGAAACACTTCCAGTGCAGCAGGATTCTCTGAACAGAAACACTTCCAGCGCAGCAGGATTCTCTGAACAGAAACACTTCCAGGGCAGCAGGATTCTCTGAACAGAAACACTTCTGAGCGCAGCAGGATTCTCTGAACAGAAACATTTCTCAGTGCAGATGGATTCTCTGAACAGAAACACTTCTGAGCGCAGCAGGATTCTCTGAACAGAAACACTTCTGAGCGCAGCAGGATTCTCTGAACAGAAACACTTCTGAGCGCAGCAGGATCCTCTGAACAGAAACACTTCCAGCGCAGCAGGATTCTCTGAACAGAAACACTTCTGAGCATTCAGAAAAGTCAGCAACACCGTCCAATTATTATGGGTTATTATTTGACATGTCTTTGACTCTCCAGCCAAGAGAAGGACTGTTTTCATTTCAAATGGAGGCAACCAGACCATTAGAAGGAGTTTGGGTCCTGAGTACTATATAAATATCATGTATGATCCATATCCTCACAACCCATCGATATTATCAACCACAGATCCTGGTTTCATAGTTTGTTTTCTTAGTGTATTTTGTGTCACGGCTGTCGTAGGAGAGAGAGGACCAAGGCGCAGCGGGTTGCGTGCTCATCATTAGAATTGATTAAATAAACGTGAACACGGAAAACAAAGAACGACAGACCGACAGTTTCATAGGCTACAATAATAACAGCAGTGCGAAATACAACTAACCACAATTAACAACCCCAAACACATACCTATATATAGGACTCTCAATCAGAGGAAAATAGAAACACCTGCCTCCAATTGAGAGTCCACACCCAAACCTAAACATAGAAAAACTAAACTAGACAGAACTTAGAACATACAACCTACAACATACCCAACACCCAGAACTAACAAATCACACACCCTAAACACAACCAACCACAAATACCCTCTGCCACGTCCTGACCAAACTACAATACAAATAATACCTAAATACTGATCAGGACGTGACACTTTGTCTTAAAACATCTCATACAGTAGATGAGATTTTGAGGTTTTATAAGCCCACTCAACCAACAACTTTTACAATATTGATATGAAATCATTACTGTATCAAGGCAAATACACTTGTCAAAGTACACCGGGGCTGGGATTCATTCCGTTCCAAGTTAGATGTGAATTATAGCGCGCTTGAGAACTTGAGCCGACATTGCTGCGTTTACCTTGAACGAGAACTCTGTGACGTTGTCTTTAAAAGCTGCGTTGTCTACAAACATAATCACATTGAATCCTGGCCTAGGCTTATTATTATGGCTGGCAGGTGGTATAGATCCTGTTGATCCTTGTTATTATGGCTGGCAGGTGGTATAGATCCTGTTGATCCTTGTTATTATGGCTGGCAGGTGGTATAGATCCTGTTGATCCTTGTTATTATGGCTGGCAGGTGGTATAGATCCTGTTGATCCTTGTTATTATGGCTGGCTGGCAGGTGGTATAGATCCTGTTGATCCTTGTTATTATGGCTGGCAGGTGGTATAGATGGTATAGATCCTATTGATCCTTGTTATTATGGCTGGCTGGTGGTATAGATCCTGTTGATCCTTGTTATTATGGCTGGCTGGCTGGTGGTATAGATCCTGTAGATCCTTGTTATTATGGCTGGCAGGTGGTATAGATCCTGTTTGTCCTTGTTATTATGGCTGGCAGGTGGTATAGATCCTGTTGATCCTTGTTATTATGGCTGGCTGACAGGTGGTATAGATCCTGTTGATCCTTGTTATTATGGCTGGCAGGTGGTATAGATCCTGTTGATCCTTGTTATTATGGCTGGCAGGTGGTATAGATCCTGTTTGTCCTTGTTATTATGGCTGGCAGGTGGTATAGATCCTGTTGATCCTTGTTATTATGGCTGGCTGGCAGGTGGTATAGATCCTGTTGATCCTTGTTATTATGGCTGGCAGGTGGTATAGATCCTGTTGATCCATGTTATTATGGCTGGCAGGTGGTATAGATCCTGTTGATCCATGTTATTATGGCTGGCTGGTGGTATAGATCCTGTTGATCCTTGTTATTATGGCTGGCAGGTGGTATAGATCCTGTTGATCCTTGTTATTATGGCTGGCTGGCAGGTGGTATAGATCCTGTTGATCCTTGTTATTATGGCTGGCAGGTGGTATAGATCCTGTTGATCCTTGTTATTATGGCTGGCAGGTGGTATAGATCCTGTTGATCCTTGTTATTATGGCTGGCAGGTGGTATAGATCCTGTTGATCCACGTTATTATGGCTGGCAGGTGGTATAGATCCTGTTGATCCTTGTTATTATGGCTGGCAGGTGGTATAGATCCTGTTGATCCTTGTTATTATGGCTGGCTGGTGGTATAGATCCTGTTGATCCTTGTTATTATGGCTGGATGGCAGGTGGTATAGATCCTGTTGATCCTTGTTATAATGGCTGGCAGGTGGTATAGATCCTGTTGATCCACGTTATTATTGCTGGCAGGTGGTATAGATCCTGTTGATCCTTGTTATTATGGCTGGCAGGTGGTATAGATCCTGTTGATCCTTGTTATTATGGCTGGCTGGCAGGTGGTATAGATCCTGTTGATCCTTGTTATTATGGCTGGCAGGTGGTATAGATCCTGTTGATCCTTGTTATTATGGCTGGCAGGTCGTATAGATCCTGTTGATCCTTGTTATTATGGCTGGCAGGTGGTATAGATCCTGTTGATCCTTGTTATTGTGGCTGGCTGGTGGTATAGATCCTGTTGATCCTTGTTATTATGGCTGGCAGGTGGTATAGATCCTGTTGATCCATGTTATTATGGCTGGCAGGTGGTATAGATCCTGTTGATCCTTGTTATTATGGCTGGCTGGCAGGTGGTATAGATCCTGTTGATCCTTGTTATTATGGCTGGCAGGTGGTATAGATCCTGTTGATCCTTGTTATTGTGGCTGGCTGGTGGTATAGATCCTGTTGATCCTTGTTATTATGGCTGGCAGGTGGTATAGGTCCTGTTGATCCTTGTTATTATGGCTGGCAGGTGGTATAGATCCTGTTGATCCTTGTTATTATGGCTGGCTGGTGGTATAGATCCTGTTGATCCTTGTTATTATGGCTGGCAGGTGGTATAGATCCTGTTGATCCTTGTTATTATGGCTGGCAGGTGGTATAAATCCTGTTGATCCTTGTTGTTATGGCTGGCAGGTGGTGTCTGAAGATGTCCGAAGATTGCAGGGACATATTATCTACTTTACTCTTGTAAAGATATCTCTCTCTCTCTCTCTCTCTCTCTCTTCCCCTCCCCCCTTTCTACTTACCTAGTGATGACGTAGGGTGCAAAGCAGACCATGAACGTGCCGATGAAGGTACTGATCTTCCTGGATGCTCTCTGTCTCCTCCTCTTCTGCTCCTCCAGACAACGCTCACGAACACTGATCAGGGAAATGTGTGGTTACACATCATTTGACAGTGTCCCCATGACATGAACAGGATTATGTTATTAGACCTAAAATTAGGTGGCATAAGGTGTCATGAGGTAACATGAAGTGTCATTAGGTGCCATGAGGTGTCATTAGGTGTCATTAAGTGTCATGAGTTGTCATTATGCGTCATTGGGTGCTATGAGGTGTCATTAGGTGCCATGAGGTGTCATTAGGTGTCATGAAGTGTCATTAGGTGTCATGAGGTGTCATTAGGTGCCATGAAGTGTCATTAGGTGCTATGAGGTGTCATTAGGTGCCATGAGGTGTCATTAGGTGCCATGAGGTGTCATGAAGTGCCATTAAGTGACATGAGTTGTCATTAACTATCTGGAGTTACTGCATGTATATATAACCATTAACTATCTGGAGTTACTGCATGTAGAACAGATATAACCATTAACTATCTGGAGTTACTGCATGTAGAACAGATATAACCACTAACTACCTGGAGTTACTGCATGTATATAACCACTAACTATCTGGAGTTACTGCATGTATATATAACCATTAACTATCTGGAGTTACTGCATGTATATATAACCAATAACTATCTGGAGTTACTGCATGTAGAACAGATATAACCATTAACTCTCTGGAGTTAATGCATGTAGAACAGATATAACCATTAACTATCTGGAGTTACTGCATGTAGAACAGATATAACCATTAACTATCTGGAGTTACTGTATGTATATATAACCATTAACTATCTGGAGTTACTGCATGTATATATAACCATTAACTATCTGGAGTTACTGCATGTAGAACAGATATAACCATTAACTATCTGGAGTTACTGCATGTAGAACAGATATAACCATTAACTATCTGGAGTTACTGCATGTATATATAACCATTAACTATCTGGAGTTACTGCGTGTAGAACAGATATAACCATTAACTATCTGGAGTTACTGCATGTATATATAACCATTAACTATCTGGAGTTACTGTATGTATATATAACCATTAACTATCTGGAGTTACTGCATGTATATATAACCATTAACTATCTGGAGTTGCTGCATGTATATATAACCATTAACTATCTGGAGTTACTGCATGTAGAACAGATACAACCATTAACTATCTGGAGTTACTGCATGTAGAACAGATATAACCATTAACTATCTGGAGTTACTGCATGTAGAACAGATATAACCATTAACTATCTGGAGTTACTGCATGTATATATAACCATTAACTATCAGGAGTTACTGCATGTAGAACAGATATAACCATTAACTATCTGGAGTTACTGCATGTAGAACAGGTATAACCATTAACTATCTGGAGTTACTGCATGTAGAACAGATATAACCATTAACTATCTGGAGTTACTGCATGTAGAACAGATATAACCATTAACAATCTGGAGTTACTGCATGTATATATAACCAATAACTATCTGGAGTTACTGCATGTAGAACAGATATAACCATTAACTATCTGGAGTTACTGCATGTAGAACAGATATAACCATTAACTATCTGGAGTTACTGCATGTATATATAACCATTAACTATATGAAGTTACTGCATGTAGAACAGATATAACCATTAACTATCTGGAGTTACTGCATGTATATATAACCATTAACTATCTGGAGTTACTGCATGTAGAACAGATATAACCATTAACTATCTGGAGTTACTGCATGTATATATAACCATTAACTATCTGGAGTTACTACATGTATATATAACCATTAACTATCTGGAGTTACTGCATGTAGAACAGATATAACCATTAACTATCTGGAGTTACTGCATGTATATATAACCATTAACTATCTGGAGTTACTGCATGTACAACAGATATAACCATTAACTATCTGGAGTTACTGCATGTATATATAACCATTAACTATCTGGAGTTACTACATGTATATATAACCATTAACTATCTGGAGTTACTGCATGTAGAACAGATATAACCATTAACTATCAGGAGTTACTGCATGTAGAACAGATATAACCATTAACTATCTGGAGTTACTGCATGTATATATAACCATTAACTATCTGGAGTTACTGCATGTAGAACAGATATAACCATTAACTATCTGGAGTTACTGCATGTAGAACAGATATAACCATTAACTATCTGGAGTTACTGCATGTATATATAACCATTAACTATATGAAGTTACTGCATGTAGAACAGATATAACCATTAACTATCTGGAGTTACTGCATGTATATATAACCATTAACTATCTGGAGTTACTGCATGTAGAACAGATATAACCATTAACTATCTGGAGTTACTGCATGTATATATAACCATTAACTATCTGGAGTTACTACATGTATATATAACCATTAACTATCTGGAGTTACTGCATGTAGAACAGATATAACCATTAACTATCTGGAGTTACTGCATGTATATATAACCATTAACTATCTGGAGTTACTGCATGTAGAACAGATATAACCATTAACTATCTGGAGTTACTGCATGTATATATAACCATTAACTATCTGGAGTTACTACATGTATATATAACCATTAACTATCTGGAGTTACTGCATGTAGAACAGATATAACCATTAACTATCAGGAGTTACTGCATGTAGAACAGATATAACCATTAACTATCTGGAGTTACTGCATGTAGAACAGATATAACCATTAACTATCTGGAGTTACTGCATGTAGAACAGATATAACCATTAACTATCTGGAGTTACTGCATGTAGAACAGATATAACCATTAACTATCTGGAGTTACTGCATGTATATATATCCATTATCTATCTGGAGTTACTGCATGTATATGTAACCATTAACTATCTGGAGTTACTACATGTATATATAACCATTAACTATCTGGAGTTACTGCATGTAGAACAGATATAACCATTAACTATCTGGAGTTACTGCAGGTAGAACAGATATAACCATTAACTATCTGGAGTTACTGCATGTATATATAACCATTAACTATCTGGAGTTACTGCATGTATATATAACCATTAACTATCTGGAGTTACTACATGTATATATAACCATTAACTATCTGGAGTTACTACATGTATATATAACCATTAACTATCTGGAGTTACTGCATGTATATATAACCATTAACTATCTGGAGTTACTGCATGTAGAACAGATATAACCATTAACTATCTGGAGTTACTGTATGTATATATAACCATTAACTATCTGGAGTTACTACATGTATATATAACCATTAACTATCTGGAGTTACTGCATGTAGAACAGATATAACCATTAACTATCTGGAGTTACTGCATGTAGAACAGATATAACCATTAACTATCTGGAGTTACTGCATGTATATATAACCATTAACTATCTGGAGTTACTGCATGTAGAACAGATATAACCATTAACTATCTGGAGTTACTGCATGTAGAACAGATATTGAACACAATAGAACACAATAGAATGATTAGAACACAATAGAATAGAACACAAAAGATCACAATGGAATGTAATACAATAGAACACAAAAGATTGCAATATAATGTAATAGAATAGAACACAATATAATAGAACACAGTAGAAAACAATAGAAAAGGACACAATAGAATAGAACACAACAGAATAGAAAACAAAATATAACATAAGAGTAGAACACAATAGAATAGAACACAATAGAACACAATAGACTGCAGTAGAACAGAACACAATAGAATAGACTCAATAGAACACAGCAGAATAGAACACAATAGAATAGACTCGACAGAACACAACATAATAGAACACAATAGAATAGACTCAACAGAACACAGTAGAATAGAACAAAATAGAATAGACTCAACAAAACACAACATAATAGAACAGAATAGAATAGACTCAACAGAACACAACATAATAGAACACAATAGAATAGACTCAATAGAACACAGCAGAATAGAACACAATAGAATAGACTCAACAGAACACAACATAATAGAACACAATAGAATAGACTCAATAGAACACAGTAGAATAGAACAAAATAGAATAGACTCAACAAAACACAACATAATAGAACACAATAGAATAGAACACAATAGAACACAACATAATAGAACACAATAGAATAGACTCAATAGAATAGAACACAATAGAATAGAACACAATAGATTATAACACAATAGAATATAGCAGGTAGAATATAACACAATACAATTTAACACAATAGAACACAATAGAATAGAACACAATAGAATAGAACACAATAGAATAGAACACAATAGAATAGAACACAATAGAATAGAACACAATAGAATATAACACAATAGATTATAACACAATAGATTATAACACAATAGATTATAACACAATATAATATAGCAGGTAGAATATAACACAAAACAATATAACACAATACAATATAACACAATAGATTATAACACAATACAATATAACACAATAGACTATAGCAGGTAGAATATAACACAATACAATATAACACAATATAACACAATAGAATAGAACACAATACAATATAACACAATACAATATAACACAATAGATTATAACACAATAGAATATAACACAATAGAATATAGCAGGTAGAATATAACACAATAGATTATAACACAACAGAATATAACACAATATAATATAACACAATAGAAAATAACACAATATAATATAACACAATAGAATAGAACACAATAGAATATAACACAATATAATATAACACAATAGAATATAACACAATATAATATAACACAATAGAATAGAACACAATAGAAAATAACACAATATAATATAACACAATGGAATATAACACAATATAATATAACACAATACAATATAACACAATATAATATAACACAATAGAATATAACACAATAGAATAGAACACAATAGAATAGAACACAATAGAATAGAACACAATATAATATAACACAATGGAATATAACACAATATAATATAACACAATATAATATAACACAATATAATATAACACAATAGAATATAACACAATAGAATAGAACACAATAGAATATAACACAATAGAATAGAACACAATAGAATACAACACAATATAATATAACACAACAGATCATAATATAATAGAATAAAGAAATGTCCCATGATGCATAGTTCTGGTTTCAACATGAAATGAAAGAACGGTGAGTTGGAATTATAAGATGCACAGAGGAAGATACAACTCAAAGACCTCCTCTTACCTTGGGTGAATATCCACGAGCAGCACTAAAGTTTGCATTGTGATAACATCTATCCGTTTACAGTGGAACCTTGCCACCTTCAGCACTTTCAGGTATGTGACACACAGGACTAGAAATGACAGGAGAAAAGTGAGGGAGTGAAAAAACACAGTGAAGATAACAAACGGGGTGTGACTGTTCTCCGTCACGTCGGAGAGAGTGCACGACGCGTAAAGCGGACGGTATCCCACCCACGAGAGACAAGCCGCCGCCGTCGAAAAAGACATAGAATGTATCCACGTGTATCCGAGCACAAGAGCTGCGTCTCTATGTCGTATTCTAGAGTGGTACCTCAACGGAAACACTACGGCGATCCACCTGTCGATGCTCAGAGCGGCCATGCTCAACATCGAATTAGTCGTTAAGAAAGTCTCCGAAAAGCCGACGAACTGACAGAAAGCGTCACTTCCAGGCTGACCCTCGTTGATGAGAGCCGCCAGAGTCAGAGGCATGTTGGAAACGGTCAGCAACAAGTTACAGAAAGTGAGGTTGAGGGTGAACACACAGGGCACTTGCTTCCTGATCTCTGGGTTGTACAGAAAGCAGATCAGCACCACGGTGTTGGACAGCAACGACACTACTATAATGACTAGCATCAAGACGGAGAGAAACACTTCCGCAGTGGCCATGGTTGTGTGTCCGAGTCACTTATTATAAATCTCCCTTTTTGGTAATGATTATGTCCACATCCAGCCACCGTACGTGGTTGTAGAATAAAGGCATGGTGTTAGCTGGAAGACTCAGCCATAACCACATCCAGACCTACCCGGGTTATATCCCTCTCCTGTGGAGCGTGAACCTTGTCTCTCCTCTGCCTCGTTGTCCTCAGACTTCTACTGCTGGAGCCAGCAGAAGGGGATGGATGGGGAAGTCCATCAAGTTAGGAGGATTCCAACATAATGAGAGAGGCCGGGATGCGCAGGAGAAATCTGAACAAGTAAACTCCCCACCCATTTACGACTAAGTGCAAAAGAAACGCCAGCTGTCAGGCGCTGTGCCAATGCCCGTGTCTCTGCAGTGGTGTTATCGTCTGTGACGCTGCGCTCTCAAGACAGCTCTCCTCGCACTCTCTCTTCAGAATAGACTGAGTGGGAGGTAGACCTCCTATCTCTCTCTCTCTCTCTCTCTCTCTCTCTCTCTCTCTCTCTCTCTCTCTCTCTCTCTTCAGAATAGACTGAGTGGGAGGTAGACTTCCTCTCTCTCTCTCTCTCTCTCTCTCTCTCTCTCTCTCTCTCTCTCTCTTCAGAATAGACTGAGTGGAGGTAGACCTCCTCTCTCTCTCTTCAGAATAGACTGAGTGGGAGGTAGACCTCCTCTCTCTCTCTCTTCAGAATAGACTGAGTGGGAGGTAGACCTCCTCTCTCTCTCTCTTCAGAATAGACTGAGAGGTAGACCTCCTCTCTCTCTCTCTTCAGAATAGACTGAGTGGGAGGTAGACCTTCTCTCTCTCTCTCTCTCTCTCTCTCTCTCTCTCTCTCTTCAGAATAGACTGAGTGGAAGGTAGACCTCCTCTCTCTCTCTTCAGAATAGACTGAGTGGGAGGTAGACCTCCTCTCTCTCTCTCTCTCTCTCTCTCTCTCTTCAGAATAGACTGAGTGGGAGGTAGACCTCCTCTCTCTCTCTTCAGAATAGACTGAGTGGGAGGTAGACCTCCTCTCTCTCTCTCTTCAGAATAGACTGAGTGGGAGGTAGACCTCCTCTCTCTCTCTCTCTCTCTCTCTCTCTCTTCAGAATAGACTGAGTGGGAGGTAGACCTCCTCTCTCTCTCTCTTCAGAATAGACTGAGTGGGAGGTAGACCTCCTCTCTCTCTCTCTTCAGAATAGACTGAGTGGGAGGTAGACCTCCTCTCTCTCTCTCTCTCTCTCTCTCTCTCTTCAGAAACGAAAGCTATTCCATATGAGAAATTGCCAAGAAACTGAAGATCTCAGACAACGCTGTGTTCTACTCCCTTCACAGAACAGCTCAAACTGGCTCTAACCAGAACAGAAAGAGTGGGAGGCCCCGGTGCACAACTGAGCAAGAGAACAAGTACATTAGAGTGTCTAGTTTGAGAAACAGATGCCTTACAAGTCCTCAACTGGCAGCTTCATTAAATAGTACACGCAAAACACCAGTCTCAACGTCAAGAGTGAAGGGGCAACTCTGGGATGCTGGCCTTCTAGGCAGAGTTGCAAATAAAACACTGGATAGAGGAACTCTGCCTAGAAGGCCAGCATCCCGGAGTTGCCCCTTCACTGTTGACGTTGAGACTGGTGTTTTGCGGGTACTATTTAAAGAAGCTGCCAGTTGAGGACTTGTTTGTGCTGTTCTGTGAAGGGAGTAGTACACAGCGCTGTACGAGATCTTCAGTTTCTTGGCAATTTCTCACATGGAATAGCCTTCATTCCTCAGAAGAAAAATAGACTGACGAGTTTCAGAAGAAATTGATTTGTTTCGGGCCATTTTGAGCCTGTAATCAAACCCACAAATGCTGATGCTCCAGATACTCAACTAGCCTAAAGACGGCCAGATTTATGCTTTTTAATTAGCACAACCATTTTCAGCTGTCTCCCTGTGGCTCAGTTGGTAGAGCATGGTGTTTGCAATGCCAGGGTTGTGGGTTCGATTCCCACGGGGGGCCAGTAAGGAAAACAAACAAAAAAATGTATGAAATGAATTGAAACGTATGCATTCACTACTGTAAGTCGCTCTGGAAAAGAGTGTCTGCTAAATGACTAAAATGTAAATGTCTAACATCATTTCAAAAGGGTTTTCTAATGATCAATTAGCCTTTTAAAATGATAAACTTGTATTAGCTAACACAACGTGCCATTGGAACACAGGAGTGATGGTTGTTGATAATGGGCCTCTGTACGCCTATGTAGATATTCCATTTAAAAAAATCTGTCGTTTCCAGCTACAATAGTCATTTACAACATTAACACTTTATTTTTGAACAATTTGATGTTATTTTAATGAACTTTTTTTTTTTTTCTTTAAAAAACGGTAGGGTACATACACTGAGTACACACAACATTAGGAACACCTGCTCTTTCCATGACAGACTGACCAGGTGAATCCAGGTGAATCCAGGTGAATCCAGGTGAATCCAGGTGAAAGATATGATCCCTTATCAGTGTAGATTAAGGGAAGGAGACAATGTGTGCCATTCAGAGGGTGAATGGGCAAGTCAAAAGATTTTAAGTGCCTTTGAACGAGGTATGGTAGAAGGTGCCAGGCGCACCGGTTTGTGTCAAGAACTGCAACGCTGCTGTTTTTTTTTCCACGCTCAACAGTTTCCCCGAGTGTATCAAGAATGGTCCACCGCCCCAAAAGGACATCCAGCCAACTGGACACAACTGTAGGAAGCATTGGAGTCAACATGGGCCAGCATCCCCTGCGGAACGCTTTCGATACCTTGTAGAGTCCACGACCCGACGAATCCAAGCTGTTCTGAGGGCAAAAGGGGGTGCAACTCAGTACTAGTAAGGTGTACACTCAGTGTATATATGTACTGTATTATATAGGCTATTTATCATTTAGGGAAATATCTGAAAGGCCATCAGTGATTTAAATTCAATGCCGATATTCTGGAGGTTGAATTACCAAGCGTTCTTCTTCCCCCCACAGGTTATTAATCCTGAACAGGTTATTAATCCTGAACAGGTTATTAATCCTGAATAGGTTATTAATCCTGAACAGGTTATTCATCCTGAACAGGTTATTAATCCTGAACCAGGTTATTAATCCTGAACAGGTTATTCATCCTGAACAGGTTATTCATCCTGAACAGGTTATTAATCCTGAACAGGTTATTAATCCTGAACCAGGTTATATAATCCTGAACAGGTTATTCATCCTGAACAGGTTATTAATCCTGAACAGGTTATTAATCCTGAACAGGTTATTAATCCTGAACAGGTTATTCATCTATGAACAGGTTATTAATCCTGAACAGGTTATTAATCCTGAACAGGTTATTAATCCTGAACAGGTTATTCATCCTGAACAGGTTATTAATCCTGAACAGGTTATTAATCCTGAACCAGGTTATATAATCCCGAACAGGTTATTAATCCCGAACAGGTTATTAATCCTGAACAGGTTATTAATCCTGAACAGGTTATTCATCCTGAACAGGTTATTCATCCTGAACAGGTTATTAATTCTGAACAGGTTATTAATCCTGAACAGGTTATTAATCCTGAACAGGTCATTAATCCTGAACAGGTTATTAATCCTGAACAGGTTAATAATCCTGAACAGGTTATTAATCCTGAACAGGTTATTCATCCTGAACAGGTTATTAATCCTGAACAGGTTATTAATCCTGAACAGGTTATTCATCCTGAACAGGTTATTAATCCTGAACAGGTTATTAATCCTGAACAGGTTATTAATCCTGAACAGGTCATTAATCCTGAACAGGTTATTAATCCTGAACAGGTTATTCATCCTGAACAGGTTATTCATCCTGAACAGGTTATTCATCCTGAACAGGTTATTAATCCTGAACAGGTTATTCATCCTGAACAGGTTATTAATCCTGAACAGGTTATTAATCCTGAACAGGTTATTAATGCTGAACCAGGTTATTAATCCTGAACAGGTTATTAATCCTGAACCAGGTTATTAATCCTGAACAGGTTATTAATCCTGAACAGGTTATTAATCCTGAACAGGTTATTAATCCTGAACCAGGTTATTAATCCTGAACAGGTTATTAATCCTGAACAGGTTATTAATTCTGAACAGGTTTTTAATCCTGAACCAGGTTATTAATCCTGAACAGGTTATTAATCCTGAACAGGTTATTAATCCTGAACAGGTTATTAATCCCGAACAGGTTATTAATCCTGAACAAGTTATTAATCCTGAACAGGTTATTCATCCTGAACCAGGAGGGTCATTTTTTGATCAAATTTGTCGAATACTAATCCTAGACAAATGACTAAATACTATCCACTGTTCCTTAACACCTGTAACAATCCGCTTGGATCGCAAACTATGCTACCATATAAAAGTTCAAAAGAAATACTATCTTCCTATGAGACCGAAGCAAGACAAATCAAATCAAATCTATTTATAAAGCCCTTCTTCTTACATCAGCTGATATCTCAAAGTGCTGTACAGAAACCCAGCCTATAACTCCAAACAGCAAGCAATGCAGGTGTAGAAGCACGGTGGCTAGGAAAAACTCCCTAGAAAGGCCAAAACCTAGGAAGAAACCTAGAGAGGAACCAGACTATGAGGGGTGGCCAGTCCTCTTCTGGCTGTGCCGGGTGGAGATTATAACAGAACATGGCCAAGATGTTCAAATGTTCATAAATGACCAGCATGGTCAAATAATAATAATCATAGTAGTTGTCGAGGGTGCAACAAGTCAGTAATACAAGAGTAAGTATCAGTTGACTTTTTCATAGCCGATCTTTGAGAGTATCTTTACCGCTCCTGCTGTCTCTAGAGAGTTGAAAACAGCAGGTCTGGGACAGGTAGCACGTCCGGTGAACAGGTCAGGGTTCCAGCAGGTCTGGGACAGCAGGTCTGGGACAGGTAGCACGTCCGGTGAACAGGTCAGGGTTCAAGACAGACACAACGAATACAAAAGAAGCATACGTTATCATTGTCACGACTTCCGCCAACGTCGGTTCCTCTCCTTGTTCGGGCGGTGCTCGGCGCTCGGCGGTCGGCGTCGCCGGTCTTCTAGCCATCATCGATCAACTTTTCATTTTCCATTTGTTTTGTCTTGTTTTCCCTCACACCTGGTTTCAATCCCCTCATTTACTTGTTGTATATTTAACCCTCTGTTCCCCCCCTCATGTCTTTGTGTGGGATTGTTTATTGTAAGTGCTTGTGCACGTGCACGTGTTGACTGGTGCGCGATGGGTTTTTGTTAGCCATGTCTTGTTCTTTCAATGCCGTTGGTTTTGCTATTAAGCTGCTCCGGCTATTACCTAGTTCTGCTCTCCTGCGTCTGACTTCCCTGCTACACCGGTTAGGCACCACTTACAATCATAGAAAGTCTATAAAAGGTTTTAAAAAGGTTTTTCCAACAAATAGATCCTCAGCCAGCCAGGTACACACAAAACACCTCTCCAAACTTTCCCCCATTTCTAAATGGGACACGCCTTCTTAAAGGGAAAGACCACCAAAATGACAATGGTGGCCCCTCAGATTTGACAGTAAAAATAAAGCAGTCAGAACTGGCAGATACGTAATATAACAGCATGAAAATACACAGATGCATAACAGCATGAAAGTGCACAGATACTGTCACGTCCTGACCAGTAAAAGGGGTTATTTGTCATTGTAGTTTGGTCAGGGCGTGGCAGGGGGTGTTTGTTTTGTGTGTTTCAGTGTTTTTGGTTTATGTTCTATATTTTCTATTTCTATATCTAGTTTTCTATTTCTATGTTGGGTTTTGGCAATGACCTCCAATTAGAGGCAGCTGGTTGTCGTTGTCTCTAATTGGAGGCCATATTTAGTTGTGTTTGTTTTCTCTTGTGTTTTGTGGGTGGTTGTTTCCTAGTACAGTCTGTGCACCTTACTGGACTGGTTTCGTCGTTTGTTTTGTTTAAGTGTTTTTTCTTTAATAAATAAGAAGATGAGAACTTTACCCGCTGCGTTTTGGTCCACTCCTTACGACGCCTATGACAGATACATAATATAACAGCATGAAAATACACAGATACATAATATAACAGCATGAAAATACACAGATACATAATATAGCAGCATGAAAATACACATAAAGGTTTAACCTTGCAAAGTTTTAAAAACTTTTATTATATGTCTACATGACCATCACCTCACACCACTCTCCCCTATCCCCTATCCCCTATCCCCTGTCCACTAACCCCTATCCCCTATCCCCTATCCACTATCCCCTATCCCCTATCCCCTATCCCCTATCCCCTGTCCACTATCCCCTACTCACTATCCACTCTCCAATCTCCCTAATCTCCCCTATCCCCTATCCCCTATCCCCTATCTACTATCCCCTATCTACTATCCCCTATCTACTATCCCCTATCCCCTATCCCCTATCCACTCTCCAATCTCCCTAATCTCCCCTATCCCCTATCCCCTATCTACTATCCCCTATCCACTATCCCCTATCTACTATCCCCTATCCACTATCCCCTGTCCACTATCCCCTATCCACTATCCACTCTCCAATCTCCCCTATCCACTATCCCCTACTCACTATCCACTATCCACTATCCACTCTCCAATCTCCCCTATCCCCTATCCACTATCCCCTGTCCCCTATCCCCTATCCACTATCCACTATCCACTATCCCCTATCCACTATCCCCTATCCACTCTCCAATCTCCCCTATCCACTATCCATTATCCACTATCCCCTATCCCCTATCCACTATCCCATATCCACTATCCCCTATCCACTCTCCAATCTCCCCTATCCACTATCCCCTATCCCCTATCCACTATCCCCTATCCCCTATCCACTATCCCCTATCCACTCTCCAATCTCCCCTATCCACTATCCCCTATCCCCTATCCCCTATCCCCTATCCACTATCCCCTGTCCCCTATCCCCTATCCCCTAACCCCTATCCACTATCCCCTATCTACTATCCCCTATCCACTATCCACTATCCACTATCCCCTGTCCCCTATCCACTATCCACTATCCCCTATCCACTATCCCCTATCCACTCTCCAATCTCCCCTATCCACTATCTCCTATCCACTATCCCCTGTCCCCTATCCACTATCCCCTAACCCCTATCTACTATCCCCTATCCACTATCCACTATCCCCTGTCCCCTATCCCCTATCCACTATCCACTATCCACTATCCCCTATCCACTATCCCCTATCCACTCTCCAATCTCCCCTATCCACTATCCACTATCCCCTATCCACTATCCCCTATCCACTATCCCCTATCCACTCTCCAATCTCCCCTATCCACTATCCCCTATCCCCTATCCACTATCCCCTATCCACTATCCCCTATCCACTATCCCCTATCCACTCTCCAATCTCCCCTATCCACTATCCCCTATCCCCTATCCCCTATCCACTATCCCCTGTCCCCTATCCACTATCCCCTAACCCCTATCCCCTATCCACTATCCACTATCCCCTATCCCCTATCCCCTATCCACTATCCCCTATCCCCTGTCCACTATCCCCTGTCCCCTATCCACTATCCCCTATCCCCTATCCCCTATCCACTATCCACTATCCACTATCCCTTATCCACTATCCCCTATCCACTATCTACTATCCCCTATCCACTATCCCCTATCCCCTATCCCCTATCCACTATCGACTATCCCCTATCCCCTATCCCCTATCCACTATCCCCTATCCACTATCCCCTATCCCCTATCCCCTATCCCCTGTCCACTATCCCCTATCCACTATCGACTATCCACTATCCCCTATCCACTATCCCCTATCCCCTATCCACTATCCCCTATCCACTATCCCCTATCCCCTATCCACTATCCCCTATCCACTATCCCCTGTCCACTATCCCCTATCCCCTATCCACTATCCACTATCCACTATCCCCTATCCCCTGTCCACTATCCCCTATCCCCTATCCACTATCCCCTATCCACTATCACCTATCCCCTATCTACTATCCCCTATCCACTATCCACTATCCCCTATCCCCTATCCACTATCCACTATCCCCTATCCCCTATCCACTATCCCCTATCCCCTATCCCCTATCCACTATCCCCTATCTACTATCCACTATCCACTATCCACTATCCCCTATCCCCTATCCACTATCCCCTATCCACTATCCACTATCCCCTATCCCCTATCCACTATCCCCTATCCCCTATCCACTATCCCCTGTCCCTAATTCCACTATCCACTACCCTCCCTATATAATCAAATGGACTGTTTTAGTAAGGGTCTTTACAGTAGTTCTCTGTTTTAGTAAGGGTCTTCACAGTGTGGTGTCTATGCCTTGCTCTGTAGTCTGCAGGCTAGTATTGCTTTTCAACGACATGTTTTTGATTAAAGACACTTGAATCTCTTCATTAATATTATCTCTGACATCTTGTTCAGGGGATGACACACACGGACGCACGCACGCACACACACACGGACGTACGCACGCGCACGCACGCACGCACGCATGCACACACACACACGCACGCGCACACACACACGCACACACACACACAGAGAGAGGTGGGTTGGGGAGAGGGGAGTGAGGGAGAGGGGGTGGGGTAGAGGGGGGTGAGGGAGAGGGGGGTGGGGGAGAGGGGGGTGAGGGAGAGGGGGGTGGGGGAGAGGTGGTGGGGGAGAGGGGTAAGCGTGGTTGTAACTGGCAACACACACACACGCACACACACACACAGAGAGAGGTGGGTTGGGGAGAGGGGAGTGAGGGAGAGGGGGGTGGGGGAGAGGGGGGTGAGGGAGAGGGGGGTGGGGGAGAGGTGGTGGGGGAGAGGGGGGTGGGGGAGAGGTGGTGGGGGAGAGGGGGGTGGGGGAGAGGTGGTGGGGGAGAGGGGGGTGGGGGAGAGGTGGTGGGGGAGAGGGGGGGTGGGGGAGAGGGGGGTGGGGGAGAGGGGGGTGAGGGAGAGGGGGGTGGGGGAGAGGTGGGTGAGGGAGAGGGGGGTGGGGGAGAGGTGGTGGGGGAGAGGGGTAAGCGTGGTTGTAACTGGCAACACACACACACACACACACCCACACACTATAGGCTGCAGTATTCACATTCCTCTGTTCCAGTTGTTTTGAAAGATGTGTAAATATACTATGGCGTAACAGGCTCATAGTTCAGGCTAACATCTCCTAGATTTACGGCTGACTGAGTTCACTATAGAACAACTGTGGAAGAAGTGACTTGCAGATTGAGTTGTCTGAAACTGAAATGACATTATATTCTACAGTTGGGAGCAAAGGCATCTACTTTTCACTGACAGTCACAACTCAACAATCATCTAAGCTATTTTGGTATTTACAGCGCGCTCTGCCCAAAATGCAACACTGCCTTTCCTTCTGACTGCAGGGCAGACACACACACACACACACACACACACACACACACACACACACACACACACACACGCGCGCGCACACACACACACACACACACACACGTGTACTGAGTTTTCCTTCTGCCAGTGGTTTATTTTCTTTGTGTACACCATCGCAGAATATTTAAGGGCTGCGCCCCTATACTTTGACGACCACATCCAGTTGCTTCCAATGAAGAAGTGTGGTCACGAACTCTCTGTCTCCTGCGCCTGACTCTACCTCTCCTGTTGTTCTTCCAGCCAGCCCGTGACAGTTGTTGACAAGTTGTTAGGTAAACCTTCAGTGCTTCTGTCCTAATGTTGTTGACAAGTTGTTAGTTAAACCTTCAGTGCTTCTGTCCTAATGTTGTTGACAAGTTGTTAGTTAAACCTTCAGTGGTTCTGTCCTAATGTTGTTGACAAGTTGTTAGTTAAACCTTCAGTGCTTCTGTCCTAATGTTGTTGACAAGTTGTTAGTTAAACCTTCAGTGCTTCTGTCCTAATGTTGTTGACAAGTTGTTAGTTAAACCTTCAGTGCTTCTGTCCTAATGTTGTTGACAAGTTGTTAGTTAAACCTTCAGTGCTTCTGTCCTAATGTTGTTGACAAGTTGTTAGTTAAACCTTCAGTGGTTCTCTCCTAATGTTGTTGACAAGTTGTTAGTTAAACCTTCAGTGGTTCTCTCCTAATGTTGTTGACAAGTTGTTAGTTAAACCTTCAGTGGTTCTCTCCTAATGTTGTTGACAAGTTGTTAGTTAAACCTTCAGTGGTTCTGTCCTAATGTTGTTGACAAGTTGTTAGTTAAACCTTCAGTGGTTCTCTCCTAATGTTGTTGACAAGTTGTTAGTTAAACCTTCAGTGCTTCTGTCCTAATGTTGTTGACAAGTTGTTAGTTAAACCTTCAGTGGTTCTGTCCTAATGTTGTTGACAAGTTGTTAGTTAAACCTTCAGTGGTTCTCTCCTAATGTTGTTGACAAGTTGTTAGTTAAACCTTCAGTGGTTCTGTCCTAATGTTGTTGACAAGTTGTTAGTTAAACCTTCAGTGGTTCTGTCCTAATGTTGTTGACAAGTTGTTAGTTAAACCTTCAGTGGTTCTGTCCTAATGTTGTTGACAAGTTGTTAGTTAAACCTTCAGTGGTTCTCTCCTAATGTTGTTGACAAGTTGTTAGTTAAACCTTCAGTGGTTCTGTCCTAATGTTGTTGACAAGTTGTTAGTTAAACCTTCAGTGGTTCTCTCCTAATGTTGTTGACAAGTTGTTAGTTAAACCTTCAGTGGTTCTGTCCTAATGTTGTTGACAAGTTGTTAGTTAAACCTTCAGTGGTTCTCTCCTAATGTTGTTGACAAGTTGTTAGTTAAACCTTCAGTGGTTCTGTCCTAATGTTGTTGACAAGTTGTTAGTTAAACCTTCAGTGGTTCTCTCCTAATGTTGTTGACAAGTTGTTAGTTAAACCTTCAGTGCTTCTGTCCTAATGTTGTTGACAAGTTGTTAGTTAAACCTTCAGTGGTTCTGTCCTAATGTTGTTGACAAGTTGTTAGTTTAAACCTTCAGTGGTTCTGTCCTAATGTTGTTGACAAGTTGTTAGTAAAATGTCATTGAGCCACTCAGGCTTCCGTCCCTCATCATTATCAACACCGCTTAATAAAGATGCGTTTTAAAGGTTTCCTGTCATTTCAACCAGTTGGTTTGAAATTAACACTCACAAGTCAAAATGGGTCGCTGAATATGTAGCATTTCGTATGATATGTTACGTCCCGCAAATTAAAATCAAAATGTCCCTGGTGGGTAGTCAGGGTCTGCTGAGGTTCCAGAGACATGGAAACCCAGCTATAGTGATCCCTGGTGGGTAGTCAGGGTCCGCTGAGGTTCCAGAGACATGGAAACCCAGCTATAGTGATCCCTGGTGGGTAGTCAGGGTCCGCTGAGGTTCCAGAGACATGGAAACCCAGCTATAGTGATCCCTGGTGGGTAGTCAGGGTCCGCTGAGGTTCCAGAGACATGGAAACCCAGCTATAGTGATCCCTGGTGGGTAGTCAGGGTCCGCTGAGGTTCCAGAGACATGGAAACCCAGCTATAGTGATCCCTGGTGGGTAGTCAGGGTCTGTTTCAGCAGTGTGCCTTGGTCTTTTATCCTGCCAGAGTATTATGGAGAGAAAAAAACAGACTCTCACACGTGTATCCACAAATAGATACGCACACACACACACACACACACACACACACACACACACACACACACACACACACACACACACACACACACACACACCACACACACACACACACACACACACACACACAACCCTCAATTCAAGGGGGTCTCTCTCTCTCTCTCACACTCTCTCTCTCTCTCCTTCTGTTTTTCTCTCTCTTTTCTCTCCCTCTCTCTCTCTCTCTCTCTCTCTCTCTCTTTCTCACCCTCTCCTTTCTCTAACTCTCCTCTATCTCTCTCTCTCTCTCTCTCTCTCTTTCTCACACTCTCCTTTCTCTCCCACCTCTCTCTCTCTGTTCTACCTCTCTCTCTCATTCTCTCCTCTCCTCTCTCTCTCTCTCTCTCTCTCTCTGTCTCAATTCAATGGTCTCTGTTTTTCACTCTCTCTCTTTTCTCTCTCTCTCTCTCTCTTTCTCACCCTCTCCTTTCTCTATCTCTCCTCTCTCTCTCTCTCTCTGTCTCTCTCTTTCTCTCCCACCTATCTCTCTCTCTCTCTTTCTCTCTCTCTTTCTCTCTCTCTCCTTCCTCCTTCCCCTCTCTTCCAGTTATCTAACTCACTGGCTGGCTGACTGAGCAACACTTCTCCAAAGCACTGATGACCAATCTCATTTTCACATTACTGTAGTTCTTGTGAGTACAGGGGACACTTAGCATTTAAGACAAAAATCCCTTCTAGCCATTTTGTCCCCACTTTGTTGTTGTGGTAATTACAATTTAATCCATTTTTATTAGAAGTGTTTAATGATAACGTTTCTCGTATTTTATAGACATATAGCAGCATTAGGACATCCTTTAAATAGCCAATTTGTTAAACTCTTCTGCTACGATTTCAGCGGCCCTTGCAGAAATCGAATTAGCATAATCCCCATCAAAATCAGTCTGTTTAATAGTAGATTGTGTTTTTCTTCCACAAAGCATTTTTCTCTGAGGTTCTCGACTCATTAATTCCAATTCCTTTTGATAAGGTGCCAGGACATGGATTCTCCCTAACTAATTAAATCTACGTTGACAATGGATGTGATGAATTTGCTGTTGGCCTGGCTGGTCATTAAAATACAGCTTTTAAAAAGCCTTGGGAGACATGTGGATGACATCATCACACTGAGACTAATACCTTGTTCATTAGTCTGTCTTCAACCCCCTGTAATGGACGTGACCCAGTCGTTCAGTCTTTTTGTTCTGTATCTATGGACGCGACCCAGTCGTTCAGTCTATTTGTTCTGTATCTATGGACCCAGTCGTTCAGTCTATTTGTTCTGTATCTATGGACCCAGTCGTTCAGTCTATTTGTTCTGTATCTATGGACCCAGTCGTTCAGTCTATTTGTTCTGTATCTATGGACCCGACCCAGTCGTTCAGTCTATTTGTTCTGTATCTGTGGACGCGACCCAGTCGTTCAGTCTATTTGTTCTGTATCTATGGACTCGACCCAGTCGTTCAGTCTATTTGTTCTGTATCTGTGGACGCGACCCAGTCGTTCAGTCTATTTGTTCTGTATCTATGGACTCGACCCAGTCGTTCGTTTTAAATGTTCCATTGCCATACTGGCTGGCAACGTTCTTATCCCTTACTTGCTAGCTAGCCAACTATGGCTAACTTACAGTCACGGCATACAGTAGAGCCAGAATAACAACGGTAGCTACATTTGCATTTGTTTAAGCTGTTTTCTTGTGACATTTATTTGGACACATCCATAACAATGAGCTAATGAGGTGTGATTTCACCTGACACTCGTCAGGACACTGTTGTTCAGAGGAGCTAGCCAACAACACAGCTAAACACAATCACTTCAAACTGAAGCTGGAAAGACTGCAAACTAGCTGCATTTCGTTTAGTTTTACCTGTTTGTACAGTATATATCCATAAAAATTATGCCAGCTGAGAAACACTGCCTGTCTTGTCTCGTCCCGACTCCCAACATGTTCATTACTATGGGACAGCTGGAGATCGAATTTGAATATTGAAACAATGTTGCAAATGTCAGAAAGACAGACAACAAGGTTTATATAAAACATCCGCTGTTGAAAACTAAATGTTAGTCTTAAAGAAATGTGAGATAATGTCTAGATGCTTTTTATAGTGGAGATCAAGTTTATAAATTGCCTGGCTGGGCTGATGAGACAGTGGATTGCAGCAGTCAGATGGAACAGAGTGAATAGGCATTTTAACGACATAGATTTAGCCGGTTGGTAACTTGTGGAATAGACACCGGCTGGAATGGGGTTTTAACCAATCAGCATTCATGATTAGACCCACCCGGTGTATAATAGGCCAATGATAAAGAGACTTCCAAACCACTCGGCCAATAACAGCGCATGTGCAGTTTTCCCCTCCCCACTCAGACCACTCCCAAACAGTCCGAGCTAAATTCTGTCTTGAGAAATGTCTCCGCCATGTCTTCCTACAGTCCATCTAGAATTAACACCAAACACAAAGTCTCCACCATGTTCTCCTACAGTCCATCTAGAATTAACACCAAACACAAAGTCTCCACCATGTTCTCCTACAGTCCATCTAGAATTAACACCAAACACAGTCTCCATTTTATGTTATGATCATGATCCTCAAACTGTTGGTGTAACGACGGTCGTCAGGAATGGACCAAGGCGCAGCGGGTTGAGTGCTCATAATTAACTTTTGAATGAAAACACTACTACAAACAAAACAAAACGATGGACGACGAAGACAGACTTGAAGGCACAAGACAGCAATTCAAGTGACAACCTCCCACAAATTACAAACACAAACACACCCTAATATATAGGACTCTCAATTAAAGGCAACTAGACAACACCTGCCTTTAATTGAGAGTCCACACCCCAATTAACTAAACATAGAAAACAGACTAACTAGAAAGAAGGGAAGGGAAGGTTTATTCTACCGTGATACAAGGATAAGACTATTATAAGACTGCCCAGAACAGGGTTCGCTGCAGATGGACAGGTAAGGCTCTTTCTTCCACTTTGAGTCAAGACAAGTCATTGTAAGGTGTGTGTGCATGTTTTCCTACATTATGTTTTCCTACAACAGAATGTCCTGACAAGTCACCTCAATGTCCTGACAAGTCACCACAATGTCAACACACACACACACACACACACACACACACACACACACACACACACACACACACACACACACACACACACACACACACACACACACACACACACACTCAAACAGACACAGACACAAACACACACACACACACACTCAAACCCCCACATAAGCACACACACACACACACACACACTCAAACAAACACACAAACACACAAACACACATACACACACACTCAAACACACACACAAACACACACACTCAAACACACACACACACACACTCAAGCACACACAAACACACACACATACTCAAACAGACACACAAACACATACACACACACTCAAACACATGCTCAAACACTCAAACACACACACACACAAGCACACACACGCACTTAAACACACACTCAAACACACACACACACACCCTCAAACTCACACACACAAACACACACACACATTAGAATGAGCCCGTCCAATTAAAATGGTGGTAGCCATCAACGGCGCTGCTCATGCTAATATGGCCATTAGGCCATTACAGGCCTCTATCATTCACTATGGGCTACAGACAGCCATGTGGGCTACAGCCAGCCATGTGGGCTACAGCCAGCCATGTGGGCTACAGCCAGCCATGTGGATGACATCATCACACTGAGACTACAGCCAGCCATGTGGGCTACAGCCAGCCATGTGGACTACAGCCAGCCATGTGGACTACAGCCAGCCATGTGGACTACAGCCAGCCTTGTGGGCTACAGCCAGCCATGTGGGCTACAGACAGCCATGTGGATGACATCATCACACTGAGACTACAGACAGCCATGTGGACTACAGCCAGCCATGTGGGCTACAGCCAGCCATGTGGGCTACAGACAGCCATGTGGATGACATCATCACACTGAGACTACAGACAGCCATGTGGACTACAGCCAGCCATGTGGGCTACAGCCAGCCATGTGGGCTACAGCCAGCCATGTGGATGACATCATCACACTGAGACTACAGCCAGCCATGTGGGCTACAGCCAGCCATGTGGACTACAGCCAGCCATGTGGACTACAGCCAGCCATGTGGGCTACAGCCAGCCATGTGGGCTACAGCCAGCCATGTGGGCTACAGACAGCCATGTGGATGACATCATCACACTGAGACTACAGACAGCCATGTGGATGACATCATCACACTGAGACTACAGCCAGCCATGTGAGCTACAGCCAGCCATGTGGATGACATCATCACACTGAGACTACAGACAGACATGTGGATGACATCATCACACTGAGACTACAGCCAGACATGTGGATGACATCATCACACTGAGACTACAGCCAGACATGTGGATGACATCATCACACCGAGGCTACAGCCAGACATGTGGATGACATCATCACACTGCGACTACAGCCAGACATGTGGATGACATCACCACACCGAGGCTACAGCCAGACATGTGGATGACATCATCACACTGAGACTACAGCCAGCCATGTGGATGACATCATCACACTGAGGCTACAGCCAGCCATGTGGATGACATCATCACACTGAGGCTACAGCCAGCCATGTGGATGACATCATCACACTGAGGCTACAGCCAGACATGTGGATGACATCATCACACTTGAGGTTTGCAAGATGGATGACGAAGAAACACAGACCCATCCTGATTCATTAGTCTGTCTTCAACCCCCTGTAATACCTTGTTTATTAGTCTGTCTTCTACCCCCTGTAATACCTTGTTCATTAGTCTGTCTTCAACCCCTGTAATACCTTGTTCATTAGTCTGTCTTCAACCCCCCCCCCCCCCTGTAATACCTTGTTCATTAGTCTGTCTTCAACCCCCTGTAATACCTTGTTCATTAGTCCCCTGTAATACCTTGTTCATTAGTCTGTCTTCAACCCCTGTAATACCTTGTTCATCAGTCTGTCTTCACCCCCTGTAATACCTTGTTCATTACAACACAATGAGGTGTTGTCTAATGGCACCTCCTTGTGGAGGAGGGAGGTTAGTGTTGTCATGGCAACTCCTTGTAGAGGAGGGAGGTCAGTGTTGTCTAATGGCACCTCCTTGTAGAGGAGGGAGGTTAGTGTTGTCTAATGGCACCTCCTTGTAGAGGAGGGAGGTTAGTGTTGTCTAATGGCACCTCCTTGTGGAGGAGGGAGGTTAGTGTTGTCTAATGGCACCTCCTTGTGGAGGAGGGAGGTCAGTGTTGTCTAATGGCACCTCCTTGTAGAAGAGGGAGGTTAGTGTTGTCTAATGGCACGTCCTTGTAGAGGAGGGAGGTGTTGTCTAATGGCACCTCCTTGTAGAGGAGGGAGGTTAGTGTTGTCTAATGGCACCTCCTTGTAGAGGAGGGATGTTAGTGTTGTCATGGCACCTCCTTGTAGAGGAGGTTAGTTTGTCTAATGGCACCTCCTTGTGGAGGAGGGAGGTTAGTGCTGTCTAATGGCACCTCCTTGTAGAGGAGGGAGGTTAGTGTTGTCTAATGGCACCTCCTTGTAGAGGAGGGAGGTTAGTGTTGTCTAATGGCAGCTCCTTGTAGAGGAGGGAGGTTAGTGTTGTCTAATGGCACCTCCTTGTGGAGGAGGGAGGTTAGTGTTGTCTAATGGTACCTCCTTGTGGAGGAGGGAGGTTAGTGTTGTCTAGTGGCATCTCCTTGTGGAGGAGGGAGACAGTGTTGTCTAATGGCACCTCCTTGTGGAGGAGGGAGGTTAGTGTTGTCTAATGGCACCTCCTTGTGGAGGAGGGAGGTTAGTGTTGTCTAATGGCACCTCTTTGTGGAGGAGGGAGGTTAGTGTTGTCTAATGGCACCTCCTTGTAGAGGAGGGAGGTTAGTGTTGTCTAATGGTACCTCCTTGTGGAGGAGGGGGGTTAGTGTTGTCTAATGGCACCTCCTTGTAGAGGAGGGAGGTTAGTGTTGTCTAATGGCACGTCCTTGTGGAGGAGGGAGGTCAGTTCTGTCTAATGGCACCTCCTTGTGGAGGAGGGAGGTTAGTGTTGTCTAATGGCAGCTCCTTGTGGAGGAGGGAGGTTAGTGTTGTCTAATGGCACGTCCTTGTAGAGGAGGGAGGTGTTGTCTAATGGCACCTCCTTGTAGAGGAGGGAGGTTAGTGTTGTCTAATGGCACCTCCTTGTAGAGGAGGGATGTTAGTGTTGTCATGGCACCTCCTTGTAGAGGAGGTTAGTTTGTCTAATGGCACCTCCTTGTGGAGGAGGGAGGTTAGTGCTGTCTAATGGCACCTCCTTGTAGAGGAGGGAGGTTAGTGTTGTCTAATGGCACCTCCTTGTAGAGGAGGGAGGTTAGTGTTGTCTAATGGCAGCTCCTTGTAGAGGAGGGAGGTTAGTGTTGTCTAATGGCACCTCCTTGTGGAGGAGGGAGGTTAGTGTTGTCTAATGGTACCTCCTTGTGGAGGAGGGAGGTTAGTGTTGTCTAGTGGCATCTCCTTGTGGAGGAGGGAGACAGTGTTGTCTAATGGCACCTCCTTGTGGAGGAGGGAGGTTAGTGTTGTCTAATGGCACCTCCTTGTGGAGGAGGGAGGTTAGTGTTGTCTAATGGCACCTCTTTGTGGAGGAGGGAGGTTAGTGTTGTCTAATGGCACCTCCTTGTAGAGGAGGGAGGTTAGTGTTGTCTAATGGTACCTCCTTGTGGAGGAGGGGGGTTAGTGTTGTCTAATGGCACCTCCTTGTAGAGGAGGGAGGTTAGTGTTGTCTAATGGCACGTCCTTGTGGAGGAGGGAGGTCAGTTCTGTCTAATGGCACCTCCTTGTGGAGGAGGGAGGTTAGTGTTGTCTAATGGCAGCTCCTTGTGGAGGAGGGAGGTTAGTGTTGTCTAATGGCACCTCCTTGTAGAGGAGGGAGGTTAGTGTTGTCTAATGGCACCTCCTTGTAGAGGAGGGAGGTTAGTGTTGTCTAATGGTACCTCCTTGTAGAGGAGGGAGGTTAGTGTTGTCTAATGGCACCTCCTTGTAGAGGAGGGAGGTTAGTGTTGTCTAATGGCACCTCCTTGTGGAGGAGGGAGGTTAGTGTTGTCATGGCACCTCCTTGTAGAGGAGGGAGGTTAGTGTTGCCTAATGGCACCTCCTTGTAGAGGAGGGAGGTTAGTGTTGTCTAATGGCACCTCCTTGTAGAGGAGGGAAGTTAGTGTTGTCTAATGGCACCTCCTTGTAGAGGAGGGAGGTTAGTGTTGTCTAATGGGACCTCCTGGTAGAGGAGGGAGGTTAGTGTTGTCTAATGGGACCTCCTGGTAGAGGAGGGAGGTTAGTGTTGTCTAATGGCACCTCCTTGTGGAGGAGGGAGGTTAGTGTTGTCTAATGGCACCTCCTTGTAGAGGAGGGAGGTGTGAATAAGAATTTGTTCTTAACTGACTTGCCTAGTTAAATAAGGTAAAACAAAAAATTAAACTATGCAGTGGCAGACTTCATGAGAACACTACATCTGAAAGGAGAAGTACCAGTCCTGTGCAGGTCAGAGAGATTTCAGAAGGCATAATGTTCTATGAGCCAATAGAATCCCTTTACAGAACTGTAGATTAGAATCCCTTTACAGAACTATAGATTAGAATCCCTTTACAGAACTATAGCTTAGAATCCCTTTACAGAACTATAGATTAGAATCCCTTTACAGAACTATAGCTTAGAATCCCTTTACAGAACTATAGATTAGAATCCCTTTACTGCTATAGCCCAGATAAACACATTACATTAGGTCTACTACTATAGCCCAGATAAACACATTACATTAGGTCTACTACTATAGTAAACACATTACATTAGGTCTACTACTATAGTAAACAGATTAAATTAGGTCTACTACTATAGTAAACACATTACATTAGGTCTACTACTATAGTAAAACACATTACATTAGGTCTACTACTATAGTAAACACATTACATTAGGTCTACTACTATAGTAAACAGATTAAATTAGGTCTACTACTATAGTAAACACATTACATTAGGTCTACTACTATAGTAAACACATTACATTAGGTCTACTACTATAGTAAATACATTACATTAGGTCTACTACTATAGTAAACACATTACATTAGGTCTACTACTATAGTAAACAGATTAGGTCTACTACTATAGTAAACACATTACATTAGGTCTACTACTATAGTAAACAGATTAAATTAGGTCTACTACTATAGTAAACACATTACATTAGGTCTACTACTATAGTAAACACATTACATTAGGTCTACTACTATACTAAACACATTACATTAGGTCTACTACTATAGTAAACAGATTAAATTAGGTCTACTACTATAGTAAAGACATTACATTAGGTCTACTACTATAGCCCAGATAAACACATTACATTAGGTCTACTACTATAGTAAACACATTACATTAGGTCTACTACTATAGTAAACACATTACATTAGGTCTACTACTATAGTAAACAGATTAGGTCTACTACTATAGTAAACACATTACATTAGGTCTACTACTATAGTAAACACATTACATTAGGTCTACTACTATAGTAAACACATTACATTAGGTCTACTACTAGAGTAAACACATTACATTAGGTCTACTACTATAGTAAACACATTACATTAGGTCTACTACTATAGTAAACACATTACATTAGGTCTACTACTATAGTAAACACATTACATTAGGTCTACTACTATAGTAAACACATTACATTAGGTCTACTACTATAGTAAACACATTACATTAGGTCTACTACTATAGTAAACATTACATTAGGTCTACTACTATAGTAAACACATTACATTAGGTCTACTACTATAGTAAACACATTACATTAGGGCTACTACTATAGACCAGATAAACACATTACATTAGGTCTACTACTATAGTAAACAGATTAGGTCTACTACTATACTAAACACATTACATTAGGTCTACTACTATAGTAAACACATTACATTAGGTCTACTACTATAGTAAACAGATTAGGTCTACTACTATAGTAAACACATTACATTAGGTCTACTACTATAGTAAACACATTACATTAGGTCTACTACTATAGTAAACACATTACATTAGGTCTACTACTATAGTAAACACATTACATTAGGTCTACTACTATAGTAAACACATTACATTAGGTCTACTACTATAGTAAACAGATTAAATTAGGTCTACTACTATAGTAAACACATTACATTAGGTCTACTACTATAGTAAACACATTACATTAGGTCTACTACTATAGTAAACAGATTAGGTCTACTACTATAGTAAACACATTACATTAGGTCTACTACTATAGTAAACACATTACATTAGGTCTACTACTATAGTAAACAGATTAGGTCTACTACTATAGTAAACACATTACATTAGGTCTACTACTATAGTAAACAGATTACATTAGGTCTACTACTATAGTAAACACATTACATTAGGTCTACTACTATAGTAAACACATTACATTAGGTCTACTACTATAGTAAACAGATTACATTAGGTCTACTACTATAGTAAACACATTACATTAGGTCTACTACTATAGTAAACACATTACATTAGGTCTACTACTATAGTAAACACATTACATTAGGTCTACTACTATAGTAAACACATTACATTAGGTCTACTACTATAGTAAACACATTACATTAGGTCTACTACTATAGTAAACACATTACATTAGGTCTACTACTATAGTAAACACATTACATTAGGTCTACTACTATAGTCCAGATAAACACATGAAATCAAATATGGTCACATGGTAAAACAGACAGTCCAACATAATCAGGAACAAGGTTTAGAAGGATCTGGGAAATATAGGAACATTCAGAATAAATTACCAAAGTTTGGCACGTTTTTCCAATCAAGTTTTTCCTGGCACGTTATTCCTGTCAGGTTGTTATTCCTGTCAGGTTATTCCTGTCAGGTTGTTATTCCTGTCAGGTTGTTATTCCTGGCAGGTTATTCCTGGGACGTTATTCCTGTCAGGTTGTTATTCCTGGGACGTTATTCCTGTCAGGTTGTTATTCCTGTCAGGTTGTTATTCCTGGCAGGTTATTCCTGGGACGTTATTCCTGTCAGGTTGTTATTCCTGGGACGTTATTCCTGTCAGGTTGTTATTCCTGTCAGGTTGTTATTCCTGGCAGGTTGTTATTCCTGGCAGGTTGTTATTCCTGTCAGGTTGTTATTCCTGTCAGGTTGTTATTCCTGGCAGGTTGTTATTCCTGACACTTTATTCCTGTCAGGTTGTTATTCCTGTCAGGTTATTCCTGTCTGGTTGTTATTCCTGGCAGGTTGTTATTCCTGTCTGGTTGTTATTCCTGTCAGGTTGTTATTCCTGTCAGGTTGTTATTCCTGGCAGGTTGTTATTCCTGTCAGGTTATTCCTGTCAGGTTATTCCTGGCAGGTTGTTATTCCTGTCTGGTTGTTATTCCTGTCAGGTTGTTATTCCTGTCAGGTTGTTATTCCTGTCAGGTTGTTATTCCTGGCAGGTTGTTATTCCTGTCAGGTTGTTATTCCTGTCAGGTTGTTATTCTTGACACTTTATTCCTGTCAGGTTGTTATTCCTGTCAGGTTATTCCTGTCTGGTTGTTATTCCTGGCAGGTTGTTATTCCTGTCTGGTTGTTATTCCTGTCAGGTTGTTATTCCTGTCAGGTTGTTATTCCTGGCAGGTTGTTATTCCTGTCAGGTTGTTATTCCTGTCAGGTTGTTATTCCTGGCAGTTTGTTATTCCTGTCAGGTTGTTATTCCTGGTAGGTTGTTATTCCTGTCAGGTTGTTATTCCTGTCTGGTTGTTATTCCTGTCAGGTTGTTATTCCTGTCAGGTTGTTATTCCTGTCAGGTTGTTATTCCTGGCAGGTTGTTATTCCTGTCAGGTTGTTATTCCTGATACGTTATTCCTGTCTGGTTGTTATTCCTGTCAGGTTGTTATTCCTGGCAGGTTATTATTCCTGTCAGGTTGTTATTCCTGTCAGGTTGTTATTCCTGTCAGGTTGTTATTCCTGACACGTTATTCCTGTCAGGTTGTTATTCCTGGCAGGTTGTTATTCCTGTCAGGTTGTTATTCCTGTCAGGTTGTTATTCCTGTCAGGTTGTTATTCCTGACACGTTATTCCTGTCAGGTTGTTATTCCTGGCAGGTTGTTATTCCTGGAACGTTATTCCTGGCAGGTTGTTATTCCTGGAACGTTATTCCTGGGACGTTATTCCTGTCTGGTTGTTATTCCTGGCAGGTTGTTATTCCTGGCAGGTTGTTATTCCTGGAACGTTATTCCTGGGACGTTATTCCTGTCTGGTTGTTATTCCTGTCAGGTTGTTATTCCTGGCACGTTGTTATTCCTGGCAGGTTGTTATTCCTGGAACGTTATTCCTGGAACGTTATTCCTGGAACGTTATTCCTGGAACGTTATTCCTGGAACGTTATTCCTGGAACGTTTTAGCCTGCTCGCCTCCCTTTTCATTAACAGTCATAGTATCTGTGTATATTACTGAGATGTCTCTCTGATATCACCAACGCCTATAATTAAAAACACCACTTTTTCATAAAGACCATTAATAGAGAGAGACAGAGAGAGACAGAGACAGACAGAGAGAGACAGAGAGAGACAGAGAGAGACAGAGAGAGACAGAGAGAGAGAGAGAGAGAGAGAGAGAGACAGAGAGAGAGAGACAGAGAGAGAGAGCTCCATTATGGATCCCAGGCAGGATATTCCGTGGGCAGTGATGGGGAAGAGATGGGTCAATGAAGTCTCTCGCTCCCTCTCTCTCTCTGTCTCTCGGTCTCTCAGTTTCACCCTCTCTCTCCCTCTCTCCCTCTCTCAATCTCTTTCTCTCTCTCCCTCTCTCTCTCTGTCTCTTTCCCTCTCTCTCTCTCTCTCTCTCTCTCTCTCTCTCTCTTTCCCTCTGTCTCTCTCTTTCCCACTCTCCCTCTTTCTCTCTCTCTCTCTCTCTCTCTCTCTTTCTTTTTACTTCTCCCTCTCTCTCGCTCCCTCTATCTCTCTGTCTCTCGCTCGCTCTCTCTCACTCACTTACTCTCTGTCTCTGTGTCTCTTTCTCTCTCTCTCTCCCTCTATCTCTCTCTCTGTCCTCTCTATCTCTCTCTTTCTCATTGTCATTCTCCGTGCTAATGGCCCCACTGTGTGTTCCTGGATATTATTGTCTCCATCCCAGCTGGTTTTTCCCGCTGCCCCTGCGCCTGGGGGGGATGAAAAGCTGTCCTGCCTGACCCCCTCTTCTATCCAAAACGTGATGCAACACTGGTTCTAACCTTTCATGTGTTGTTTTTAACTCCTTGGCATTCAGCACAGACGAGATCACTTTCTACTCTCTCTTTGCTAGACAGAAAACGAAGAGCTCCTTTACGTTTGGATTTCACCGAACATTTAGCTTTTGCCAATGACTGGCCCCTTGTATGGAGAAGGTGAAGAGACGTGTAATATCCTCATGTGGCCACCAGAGGGAGCTCACTCCCCTGTGATAGATTTACTGGTCTGACTGGGTAGTGGGCCTAGCCGTTCACCATACAGCTACAGCACGTGGCAGGCTGCGGTAGAGAGGTCTATAGACACTGTCCAGGATCTAGACTGACAGTCCTACTGTAGAGAGGTCTATAGACACTGTCCAGGATATAGACTGACAGTCATACTGTAGAGAGGTCTATAGACACTGTCCAGGTTGTAGACTGACAGTCATACTGTAGACTGACAGTCCTACTGTAGAGAGGTCTATAGACACTGTCCAGGATGTAGACTGACAGTCCTACTGTAGAGAGGTCTATAGACACTGTCCAGGATGTAGACTGACAGTCCTACTGTAGAGAGGTCTATAGACACTGTCCAGGATGTAGACTGACAGTCCTACTGTAGAGAGGTCTATAGACACTGCCCAGGATGTAGACTGACAGTCCTACTGTAGAGAGGTCTATAGACCCTGTCCAGGTTGTAGACTGACAGTCATACTGTAGAGAGGTCTATAGACCCTGTCCAGGATGTAGACTGACAGTCATACCGTAGAGTCTATAGACACACGTCCAGGATGTAGACTGACAGTCATACCGTAGAGAGGTCTATAGACACACGTTTCTCTCTCTCTCTCTCTCTCTCTCTCTCTCTCTCTCTCTCTCTCTCTCTCTCTCTCTCTCTCTGTAAAACCCACCAGGTTTCGTCCTAGGTTCCTGTCTTCTATGGAGTTTTTCCTAGAAATGGTGTTTCTGCCTCCGCTCTGCTTGCTCTTTAGGGGTTATAGGCTGGGTTTCTGTATAAGCACTTTGTGACATCTGCTGATGTAAAAAGGGCTTTATAAAATACATTTGATTGATTGACTGATCGATCCTGCAGGTGGCAGAAGGGAGAACATAAAACTAAATGAACACATTTTCTTAACATTGGAAACCATTCTAAATAGTTTAATATTGAATCTATGACAGACAGCGTCCCATGATAAGAAGTTAAAGCCTTATTATTAATTAATTAATTATTATATTCTATATTATTAGGCTTCATGTTTTCCAAATAGCAACGACCTTGTGGTGTTATTGATTCCGTGCATCGGATGATGACTGAGGAATACTTGTAGCTCAGGTGTCACGTCCTGACCCCAGTAAGAGGTCATTTTCTATAGTAGAGTAGGTCAGGGCGTGACAGGGGGTGTTTTTGTGTTTTTCTATGTTTTCTATTTCTATGTTTAAGTTCTAGTTTTTCTATTTCTATATTGGGGTTGATCTCCAATTGGAGGCAGCTGGTCTTCGTTGCCTCTGATTGGAGATCATATTTAAGTAGGGGTTTTTCTTCCTGGGTTTTTGTGGGTAGTTGTTTTCTGTTTAGTGTATGTTCACCTGACGGAACTGTTGTCGGTCGTTTTGTTAAAGTGTATTGGTTAAAAAGTAAATATGAGCACTCCACACGCTGCGCCTTGGTCCCCTTTATACGACCCGCGTTACATCAGGTCTTGACGTGGACGTCAAACGCGGTCTGAATATTTGTCATAGTATTGTATCTAATTCGCCGGACGGTCTGACAGACACAGGAACGATCTACAGTTTCCACGCCAATCAGCACAAGCGATGAGAAGAAGATAAAACGACCAGAAGAATTGCGTGATGTATCTTTGTTTGATAGACCCCCTGTGAGATCTCCTTGTGTCTTATTCACACTCTGAAGAGCTCATCTCGTAGTCAGGACAGCGTATCATAGTAACGTTGGTCTAACGCAAGGCCCCGGGGGGGCGTAACCAGCAGAGGGCAGCAGAGGCCCTCTGTCCGCTGAACCTCCCTCCCTCTCAGCCCAGCTCAAACCCAAGAGGTCCCTATTAAACAGAGTCACTTGAAATCAGAAAGCTTCCATTTAATTACAACACACAGGAAATGAGCTAGTGAATAGGCTAGGTGCTGATAAGGGGGGGCTGAGCTCGGGGGGGATGACAGACAGATCCAGTCAGAAACCCCAGAGTACCCTCTAGAACCCCTATCACAAAGCAGGACTTATCAAGAGAGAGAGAGAGAGAGAGAGGGGAGAGAAGGAGAGAGGGGGAGAGAGAGAGAGAGAGAGAGAGAGAGAGAGAGAGAAGGAGAGAGGGGGAGAGAGAGAGAGAGAGAGAGAGAGAAGGAGAGAGGGGGAGAGAAGGAGAGAGAGAGAAGGAGAGAGGGTGAGAGAGAGAGGAGAGAGAGAGAAGGAGAGAGAGGAGAAGGAGAGAGGGGAGAGAGAGAGAGAGAGAGAGAGAGGAGAGAGAAGGAGAGAGAGGGGAGAGAGAGAGAGAGAGAGAGAGAGATAGAGAGGGAGAGAGAGAGAGGGAGAGAGAGAGAGAGAGAGAGAAGGATAGAGAGAGGAGAGAGAGAGAGAGAGAAGGAGAGGGGAGAGAGAGAGAGAGAGAGAGAGAGAGAGAGAAGGAGAGAGAGAGAGAAGGAGAGAGGGTGAGAGAGAGAGAGAGAGGGAGGGCCGGCCCCATCTGGAAACCAGCATAACAATCTGATTGTACTGTCAACTCGATTCATAATTAATGTATTTATCAAATTAATCACTGAAAGAAAAAAATATATCCCTTTTTTGCGGGCTGCGGCTGAGGGCTTTTGCGAACAGTGGCTAAATTCATACATCTGTTGGCTCCGCTTGTGGCTAATAACGTTAGCGTCTGTGTAATAGCCCTGGAGCGGCCCCGGAGCGGCCCGCTACTCACAGGTCTCACGACAGACAAATTGCTCCTTTGTGTAGAAATGATATGGGGAATTTAGGGGGACGACGACTCTGTCATTGCTTAGGGATAACAACAATTCACCCTTGTTTCCACAAACTCTGTCAGTGTCCCAAATGGCACCCCTATAGGCTCTGGTCAAATGTAGTGCACTACTACCCTATAGGCTCTGGTCAAATGTAGTGCACTACTACCCTATAGGCTCTGGTCAAATGTAGTGCACTACTACCCTATGGACTCTGGTCAAATGTAGTGCACTACTACCCTATGGACTCTGGTTAAATGTAGTGCACTACTACCCTATGGACTCTGGTTAAATGTAGTGCACTCTGTAAGGAACAGGGTGCCATTTGGGACGGGGCCTCTTGGTATTGAGTTGGACAAACATGAAAGAACAGATCCTGTGTTATCAGCAGCAGCAGGAGGAGGAGGGGGCAGGCTGATCCTGTGTTGTCAGCAGCAGGAGGAGGAGGGGGCAGGCTGATCCTGTGTTGTCAGCAGCAGGAGGAGGAGGGGGGGCAGGCTGATCCTGTGTTATTAGGCGCAGGAGGAGGAGGGGGGTAGGCTGATCCTGTGTTATCAGCAGCAGGAGGAGGAGGGGGTAGGCTGATCCTGTGTTATCAGCAGCAGCAGGAGGAGGGGGGCAGGCTGATCCTGTGTTATCAGCAGCAGCAGGAGGAGGGGGGCAGGCTGATCCTGTGTTGTCAGCAGCAGGATGAGGAGGGGGGCAGGCTGATCCTGTGTTGTCAGCAGCAGGAGGAGGAGGGGGCAGGCTGATCCTGTGTTGTCAGGAGCAGGAGGAGGAGGGGGGGCAGGCTGATCCTGTGTTGTCAGCAGCAGCAGGAGGAGGGGGGCAGGCTGATCCTGTGTTGTCAGCAGCAGCAGGAGGAGGGGGGCAGGCTGATCCTGTGTTGTCAGCAGCAGGAGGAGGGGGGCAGGCTGATCCTGTGTTGTCAGCAGCAGGATGAGGAGGGGGGCAGGCTGATCCTGTGTTGTCAGCAGCAGGAGGAGGAGGGGGCAGGCTGATCCTGTGTTATCAGCAGCAGCAGGAGGAGGGGGGCAGGCTGATCCTGTGTTGTCAGCAGCAGGATGAGGAGGGGGGCAGGCTGATCCTGTGTTGTCAGCAGCAGGAGGAGGAGGGGGCAGGCTGATCCTGTGTTATCAGCAGCAGCAGGAGGAGGGGGGCAGGCTGATCCTGTGTTGTCAGCAGCAGGAGGAGGAGGGGGGAGGCTGATCCTGTGTTATCAGCAGCAGGAGGAGGAGGGGGGGGGCAGGCTGATCCTGTGTTATCAGCAGCAGCAGCAGGAGGAGGGGGGCAGGCTGATCCTGTGTTTTCAGGAGCAGGTGGAGGGGGGGGCGTAGGCTGATCCTGTGTTGTCAGCAGGAGGAGGAGGGGGGCAGGCTGATCCTGTGTTATCAGCAGGAGGAGGAGGGGGGCAGGCTGATCCTGCGTTATCAGGAGCAGGAGGAGGAGGGGGGCAGGCTGATCCTGTGTTATCAGCAGCAGGAGGAGGAGGGGGGCAGGCTGATCCTGTGTTATCAGCAGCAGGAGGAGGGGGGGGCAGGCTGATCCTGTGTTGTCAGCAGCAGGAGGGGGAGGGGGAGGGGGGCGTAGGCTGATCCTGTGTTGTCAGCAGCAGGAGGGGGAGGGGGCAGGCTGATCCTGTGTTATCAGCAGCAGGAGGAGGAGGAGGGGGACAGGCTGATCCTGTGTTATCAGCAGCAGGAGGAGGGGGGGCAGGCTGATCCTGTGTTATCAGCAGCAGGAGGAGGAGGGGGGCAGGCTGATCCTGTGTTATCAGCAGCAGGAGGAGGAGAGGGGGCAGGCTGATCCTGTGTTATCAGGAGGAGGATGGGGAGGCATTTCCACAAGTCTGTCATGAAAAGTTTTTTTTAAAGATTTCAATGATAATCTGAAATACTTGGCCTCATTGAGGTGTCCTCTTCCTCAGTCTGGCCTCATTGAGGTGTCCTCTTCCTCAGTCTGGCCTCATTGAGGTGTCCTCTTCCTCAGTCTGGCCTCATTGAGGAGTCCTCTTGCCGTTCTGAACTGTCAGTCTGGCTTGCTTAACAAATTCTCCTAAACATCTACATAACATATCCTTCTTTAAACATGCACTTACTTGGATGTGGAAACCTGGCCTAAAGGCGAAAGAGAATGAAGACATGCAATCCCACAGCCACAGGCTGCTGGAGAAGAAAGGGTGGGTGGGGGGGGGGCACGGAGAAGGAACGTGGGGGTGACCTTTGCTCCTTCCAGCCCTCTGACAACAGACCCATTCATTCATGGCTTCTCCCTGCAGCTGACACTGAGCTGTCCTTACCTGTTCTTACCTGTTCTTACCTGGGCCAGAACAGAACCACAGACCTTTCATCTGACCGCATGTACAACAAGGTTCCTGAGCTACTGAACCGTCCACTGCATTATAAAGAACATGGAGTCTAACATTACCGAGAGATTGATGTGTCCCACATGGCCCCTATTCCCTATATAGAACACTACTTTATACTACAGCCCTATTCCCTATATAGAACACTACTTTATACTACAGCCCTATTCCCTATATAGTACACTACTTTATACTACAGCCCTATTCCCTATATAGTGCACTACTTTATACTACAGCCCTATTCCCTATATAGTGCACTACTTTATACTACAGCCCTATTCCCTATATAGTGCACTACTTTATACTACAGCCCTATTCCCTATATAGAACACTACTTTATACTACAGCCCTATTCCCTATATAGTGCACTACTTTATACTACAGCCCTATTCCCTATATAGAACACTACTTTATACTACAGCCCTATTCCCTATATAGAACACTACTTTATACTACAGCCCTATTCCCTATATAGTGCACTACTTTAGACCAGGGCCCTATTCCCTATATAGTGCACTACTTTATACTACAGCCCTATTCCCTATATAGTGCACTACTTTATACTACAGCCCTATTCCCTCTATAGTGCACTACTTTATACTACAGCCCTATTCCCTATATAGTCCACTACTTTATACTACAGCCCTATTCCCTATATAGGGCACTACTTTATACTACAGCCCTATTCCCTATATAGTGCACTACTTTTGACCATGAGTACTGCTCCTTCTGGTTGTTCAGGATGAAGAGATTCAGGGTAGAGACCAGCTGGTGAACAGGCTCCTACTGTAACACCTGTGGTATAAACATCAGGGTAGAGACCAGCTGGTGAACAGGCTCCTACTGTAACACCTGTGGTATAAACATCAGGGTAGAGACCAGCTGGTGAACAGGCTCCTACTGTAACACCTGTGGTATAAACATCAGGGTAGAGACCAGCTGGTGAACAGGCTCCTACTGTAACACCTGTGGTATAAACATCAGGGTAGAGACCAGCTGGTGAACAGGTTCCTACTGTAACACCTGTGGTATAAACATCAGGGTAGAGACCAGCTGGTGAACAGACTCCTACTGTAACACCTGTGGTATAAACATCAGGGTAGAGACCAGCTGGTGAACAGGTTCCTACTGTAACACCTGTGGTATAAACATCAGGGTAGAGACCAGCTGGTGAACAGACTCTTACTGTAACACCTGTGGTATAAACATCAGGGTAGAGACCAGCTGGTGAACAGACTCCTACTGTAACACCTGTGGTATAAACATCAGGGTAGAGACCAGCTGGTGAACAGGCTCCTACTGTAACACCTGTGGTATAAACATCAGGGTAGAGACCAGCTGGTGAACAGACTCCTACTGTAACACCTGTGGTATAAACATCAGGGTAGAGACCAGCTGGTGAACATACTCCTACTGTAACACCTGTGGTATAAACATCAGGGTAGAGACCAGCTGGTGAACAGGCTCCTACTGTAACACCTGTGGTATAAACATCAGGGTAGAGACCAGCTGGTGAACAGGCTCCTACTGTAACACCTGTGGTATAAACATCAGGGTAGAGACCAGCTGGTGAACAGGCTCCTACTGTAACACCTGTGGTATAAACATCAGGGTAGAGACCAGCTGGTGAACAGACTCCTACTGTAACACCTGTGGTATAAACATCAGGGTAGAGACCAGCTGGTGAACAGACTCCTACTGTAACACCTGTGGTATAAACATCAGGGTAGAGACCAGCTGGTGAACAGGCTCCTACAGGCTCCTAAGAGGCCCCGTCCCAAATGGCACCCTGTTCCTTACAGTTGTTAGAGCGTGGCACTTGCAATGCCAGGGTTGTGGGTTCGATTCCCATGGGGGGACAATGAAAAATGTATGCGCTCACTACTGTAGTTGACTCTGGATAAGAGCGTCCGCAAAATAAGTCAAATGTAAATGTCAAATTAAACAGCCACACTATTTTACCATAGGAGGTTCTTAACTTAGGGCTAGGCACTTTTTTTTCTCAATTTCCACCTGACTGACGTGCCCAAAGTAAGCTGCCTGTTGCTCAGGCCCTGAAGCCAGGATATGCATATAATTGGTACCATTGGAAAGAAAATACTTTGAAGTTTGTAGAAATGTTAAAATAATGTAGGAGAATCTAACACAATAGATATGGTAGGAGAAAATCCAAAGAAAAAACAACCGGATTCTTTTTTTTTTTGAGAGCCCATGCTTTTACTATGGAAAGTATAGGGGCATACTGAATTCTAGCTCCCAGGATGCAATTCCTATGGCTTCCACAGGGTGTCAGCAGTCTATGTTCAAAGTTTCAGGCTTGTAACTTCAAAAACAAAGAATAAATAACAGTTTTAGTGGAGCGACACGGTCTTGGAAATTCGTGTTTGTGCGCGATGAAGACAGAACTCACCTGTTAAAATCGGTTTCCTATTGAACATACTTCTTTCAGTAAGAAATATTATAGTTTGATTACATTTTAGGGTATCTGAGGAGTAAATAGAAACGTATTTTGACTCTTTGAAACAAAGTTTAGGGGTAGATTTTCAGATTCCTTTCTCTGCAGGTTGAACGAGTGGATTACTCAAATCGATGGCGCCAACTAAACTGACTTTTTGGGATATAGAGAAAGATTTTATCTAACAAAACCTTCACTACATGTTATAGATGGGAACCTTTGGATGACAAATCAGAGGAAGATTTTTAAAAAGTAAGTGAATATTTAATCGCTATTTGTGAATTTATGAAACCTGTGCCGGTGAAAAAATATTTTGATGTGGGGTGCCGTCCTCAAACAATCGCATGGCATGCTTTCGCTGTAATAGCTACTGTAAATCGGACAGTGCAGTTAGATTAAAAAGAATTTAAGCTTTCAGCCGATATAAGACACTTATATGTACCTAAATGTTTAATATCCATAATTTTAATGATTATTTATTTGAATTGTGCGCCCCCAGTTTCACTTCGCTAGCGGGACGCCTATCCCTGAGTTATAGCTGTGGTATAAACTTCAGCCAGTTGGGTTAAACAGACAGATGTGACCACAAGACATTCACCTTACACTCCCTGTACTATCTGCCATGATATTTACACTGGAGATTACAACGATAACTACAAGGCAGTCAACAGAATGTGGGAGTTTGTGACCCCATCTTGACCTGCAGGTTTAGAGGGAGTTTGTGACCCCATCTTGACCTGCAGGTTTAGAGGGAGTTTGTGACCCCATCTTGACCTGTAGGTTTAGGAGGAGTTTGTGACCCCATCTTGACCTGCAGGTTTAGAGGGAGTTTGTGACCCCATCTTGACCTGCAGGTTTAGAGGGAGTTTGTGACCCCATCTTGACCTGTAGGTTTAGGAGGAGTTTGTGACCCCATCTTGACCTGCAGGTTTAGAGGGAGTTTGTGACCCCATCTTGACCTGTAGGTTTAGGAGGAGTTTGTGACCCCATCTTGACCTGCAGGTTTAGAGGGAGTTTGTGACCCCATCTTGACCTGCAGGTTTAGAGGGAGTTTGTGACCCCATCTTGACCTGCAGGTTTAGAGGGAGTTTGTGACCCCATCTTGACCTGCAGGTTTAGAGGGAGTTTGTGACCCCACCATGACCTGCAGGTTTAGAGGGAGTTTGTGACCCCATCTTGACCTGCAGGTTTAGAGGGAGTTTGTGACCCCACCATGACCTGCAGGTTTAGTGGGAGTTTGTGACCCCACCATGACCTGCAGGTTTAGAGGGAGTTTGTGACCCCACCATGACCTGCAGGTTTAGAGGGAGTTTGTGACCCCATCTTGACCTGCAGGTTTAGAGGGAGTTTGTGACCCCACCATGACCTGCAGGTTTAGAGGGAGTTTGTGACCCCATCTTGACCTGCAGGTTTAGAGGGAGTTTGTGACCCCACCATGACCTGCAGGTTTAGTGGGAGTTTGTGACCCCACCATGACCTGCAGGTTTAGAGGGAGTTTGTGACCCCACCATGACCTGCAGGTTTAGAGGGAGTTTGTGACCCCATCTTGACCTGCAGGTTCAGAGGGAGTTTGTGACCCCATCTTGACCTGCAGGTTTAGGGGGAGCTTGTGACCCCATCTTGACCTGCAGGTTTAGGTTGAGTTTGTGACCCCACCATGACCTGCAGGTTTAGAGGGAGTTTGTGACCCCACCTTGACCTGCAGGTTTAGAGGGAGTTTGTGACCCCACCATGACCTGCAGGTTTAGAGGGAGTTTGTGACCCCACCATGACCTGCAGGTTTAGGGGGAGTTTGTGACCCCATCTTGACCTGCAGGTTTAGAGGGAGTTTGTGACCCCACCATGACCTGCAGGTTTAGAGGGAGTTTGTGACCCCACCATGACCTGCAGGTTTAGAGGGAGTTTGTGACCCCACCATGACCTGCAGGTTTAGGGGGAGTTTGTGACCCCATCTTGACCTGCAGGTTTAGAGGGAGTTTGTGACCCCACCATGACCTGCAGGTTTAGAGGGAGTTTGTGACCCCACCATGACCTCCAGGTTTAGGGGGAGTTTGTGACCCCATCTTGACCTGCAGGTTTAGAGGGAGTTTGTGACCCCACCATGACCTGCAGGTTTAGAGGGAGTTTGTGACCCCACCATGACCTCCAGGTTTAGAGGGAGTTTGTGACCCCATCTTGACCTGCAGGTTTAGAGGGAGTTTGTGACCCCACCATGACCTGCAGGTTTAGAGGGAGTTTGTGACCCCATCTTGACCTGCAGGTTTAGGTGGTGTCAGTCAGTGGGGAGAGAGAGAGAGAGGTGGATAACCAGACATCAGCTACAGCCCAGCAGCCCTCCATGTTGCATTCTAGATGGTAATGTAGCCTTGGTCATATAAAGCACTGAGATGTGGCTGGACATGAGAGCTGGAACACAGTAGCTGGAATCCATTGACCCAAATAATGGAATTCTAATTGTATGGCTGCAAGCCCTTCTCAACAGTTTGAAAGCTCCCAGGCCTTCGTCTAATCAGCGGCAAAGTGTGTGTGTGCCAACTACAGAGGTCGGTGGTCCAATGTTCTCCTGCCAAAATAGACAATCAGTCTCTGGAAACGTACGGTTTAATATAGGACGGTAATGAGCATAGTGAAGGGACCTGAAGGATGTTCCCTTTGTGCCTGGGAACGAACACCACCCGGGGTCATTGAAAAGGCCTGAAACAGATCATTATTATTTATCAGCCATCATGCCGAGGGTCATCGCAAACTGATCCCTGGAGCTGTAATTACATGATCAATGTCTGTATAACACGTCTCCTGTCTCCACAGCACCCGGGAGAGAGAGAGGGGGGGAGAGAGGGGGGAGAGAGAGGGGGAGAGAGAGAGAAGGAGAGAGAGGGGGGGAGAGAGAGAGGTAGAGAGAGAGAGAGAGAGAGAGAGGAGGGGAGAGAGAGAGAGAGAGAGAGAGAGAGAGACAGACACTAACCTGGAAAAAAAACATTAAAAAGATCATGAGGTAAACACCTGGCGATGCTCTTCAGGAAGTCCATGACCCAAAGCTGAATAAAAACATCCCCCCCAATTTCAGATTTATCACTCATCTCCATCACGCCGACTGGAGCAAAAACATGCCTCTATACTGTTCCTCCATGACAGATCCCCCTGAGGTCCCAGTGTGTATAATGTTCCTCCATGACTGAACCCCCTGAGGTCCCAGTGTGTATAATGTTCCTCCATGACAGATCCCCCTGAGGTCCCAGTGTGTATAATGTTCCTCCATGACAGAACCCCCTGAGGTCCCAGTGTGTATAATGTTCCTCCATGACAGAACCCCCTGAAGGTCCCAGAGTGTATAATGTTCCTCCATGACAGAACCCCCTGAGGTCCCAGTGTGTATAATGTTCCTCCATGACAGAACCCCCTGAGGTCCCAGTGTGTATAATGTTCCTCCATGACAGAACCCCCTGAGGTCCCAGTGTGTATAATGTTCCTCCATGACAGAACCCCCTGAGGTCCCAGTGTGTATAATGTTCCTCCATGACAGAACCCCCTGAGGTCCCAGTGTGTATAATGTTCCTCCATGACAGAACCCCCTGAGGTCCCAGTGTGTATAATGTTCCTCCATGACAGAACCCCCTGAGGTCCCAGGGTGTATAATGTTCCTCCATGACAGAACCCCCTGAGGTCCCAGTGTGTATAATGTTCCTCCATGACAGAACCCCCTGAGGTCCCAGTGTGTATAATATTCCTCCATGACAGAACCCCCTGAGGTTCCAGTGTGTATAATGTTCCTCCATGACAGAACCCCCTGAGGTCCCAGTGTGTATAATGTTCCTCCATGACAGAACCCCCTGAGGTCCCAGTGTGTATAATGTTCCTCCATGACAGAACCCCCTGAGGTCCCAGTGTGTATAATGTTCCTCCATGACAGAACCCCCTGAGGTCCCAGTGTGTATAATGTTCCTCCATGACAGAACCCCCTGAGGTCCCAGTGTGTATAATGTTCCTCCATGACAGAACCCCCCTGAGGTCCCAGTGTGTATAATGTTCCTCCATGACAGAACCCCCTGAGGTCCCAGTGTGTATAATGTTCCTCCATGACAGACCCCCCTGAGGTCCCAGTGTGTATAATGTTCCTCCATGACAGAACCCCCTGAGGTCCCAGTGTGTATAATGTTCCTCCATGACAGAACCCCCTGAGGTCCCAGTGTGTATAATGTTTTTCCATGACAGAACCCCCTGAGGTTCCAGTGTGTATAATGTTCCTCCATGACAGAACCCCCTGAGGTCCCAGTGTGTATAATGTTCCTACATGACAGAACCCCCTGAGGTCCCAGTGTGTATAATGTTCCTCCATGACAGAACCCCCTGAGGTCCCAGTGAGTCTCTATAATGTTCCTCCATGACAGAACCCCCTGAGGTCCCAGTGTGTATAATGTTCCTCCATGACAGAACCCCCTGAGGTCCCAGTGTGTATAATGTTCCTCCATGACAGAACCCCCTGAGGTCCCAGTGTGTATAATGTTCCTCCATGACAGACCCCCCTGAGGTCCCAGTGTGTATAATGTTCCTCCATGACAGAACCCCCTGAGGTCCCAGTGTGTATAATGTTCCTCCATGACAGAACCCCCTGAGGTCCCAGTGTGTATAATGTTTTTCCATGACAGAACCCCCTGAGGTTCCAGTGTGTATAATGTTCCTCCATGACAGAACCCCCTGAGGTCCCAGTGTGTATAATGTTCCTCCATGACAGAACCCCCTGAGGTCCCAGTGTGTATAATGTTTTTCCATGACAGAACCCCCTGAGGTTCCAGTGTGTATAATGTTCCTCCATGACAGAACCCCCTGAGGTCCCAGTGTGTATAATGTTCCTACATGACAGAACCCCCTGAGGTCCCAGTGTGTATAATGTTCCTCCATGACAGAACCCCCTGAGGTCCCAGTGTGTATAATGTTCCTCCATGACAGAACCCCCTGAGGTCCCAGTGAGTCTCTATAATGTTCCTCCATGACTGAACCCCCTGAGGTCCCAGTGTGTATAATGTTCCTCCATGACAGAAACCCCTGAGGTCCCAGTGTGTATAATGTTCCTCCATGACAGAACCCCCTGAGGTCCCAGTGTGTATAATGTTCCTCCATGACAGAACCCCCTGAGGTCCCAGTGTGTATAATGTTCCTCCATGACAGAACCCCCTGAGGTCCCAGTGTGTATAATGTTCCTCCATGACAGAACCCCCTGAGGTCCCAGTGTGTATAATGTTCCTCCATGACAGACCCCCCTGAGGTCCCAGTGTGTATAATGTTCCTCCATGACAGAACCTCCATGACAGAACCCCCTGCGGTCCCAGTGTGTATAATGTTCCTCCATGACAGAACCCCTGAGGTCCCAGTGTGTATAATGTTCCTCCATGACAGAACCCCTGAGGTCCCAGTGTGTATAATGTTCCTCCATGACAGAACCCCCTGAGGTCCCAGGGTGTATAATGTTCCTCCATGACAGAACCCCCTGACGGTCCCAGTGTGTATAATGTTCCTCCATGACAGAACCCCCCTGAGGTCCCAGTGTGTGTAATATTCCTCCATGACAGAACCCCTGAGGTTCCAGTGTGTATAATGTTCCTCCATGACAGAACCCCCTGAGGGTCCCAGTGTGTATAATGTTCCTCCATGACAGAACCCCCTGAGGTCCCAGTGTGTATAATGTTCCTCCATGACAGAACCCCCTGAGGTCCCAGTGTGTATAATGTTCCTCCATGACAGAACCCCCTGAGGTCCCAGTGTGTATAATGTTCCTCCATGACAGAACCCCTGAGGTCCCAGTGTGTATAATGTTCCTCCATGACAGAACCCCCTGAGGTCCCAGTGTGTATAATGTTCCTCCATGACAGACCCCCTGAGGTCCCAGTGTGTATAATGTTCCTCCATGACAGAACCCCCTGCGGTCCCAGTGTGTATAATGTTCCTCCATGACAGAACCCCCTGAGGTGCCAGTGTGTATAATGTTTTTCCATGACAGAACCCCCTGAGGTTCCAGTGTGTATAATGTTCCTCCATGACAGAACCCCCTGAGGTCCCAGTGTGTATAATGTTCCTCCATGACAGAACCCCCTGAGGTCCCAGTGTGTATAATGTTTTTCCATGACAGAACCCCCTGAGGTTCCAGTGTGTATAATGTTCCTCCATGACAGAACCCCCTGAGGGTCCCAGTGTGTATAATGTTCCTACATGACAGAACCCCCTGAGGTCCCAGTGTGTATAATGTTCCTCCATGACAGAACCCCCTGAGGTCCCAGTGAGTCTCTATAATGTTCCTCCATGACAGAACCCCCTGAGGTCCCAGTGTGTATAATGTTCCTCCATGACAGAACCCCCTGAGGTCCCAGTGTGTATAATGTTCCTCCATGACAGAACCCCCTGAGGTCCCAGTGTGTATAATGTTCCTCCATGACAGACCCCCCTGAGGTCCCAGTGTGTATAATGTTCCTCCATGACAGAACCCCCTGCGGTCCCAGTGTGTATAATGTTCCTCCATGACAGAACCCCCTGAGGTCCCAGTGTGTATAATGTTTTTCCATGACAGAACCCCCTGAGGTTCCAGTGTGTATAATGTTCCTCCATGACAGAACCCCCTGAGGTCCCAGTGTGTATAATGTTCCTCCATGACAGAACCCCCTGAGGTCCCAGTGTGTATAATGTTTTTCCATGACAGAACCCCCTGAGGTTCCAGTGTGTATAATGTTCCTCCATGACAGAACCCCCTGAGGTCCCAGTGTGTATAATGTTCCTACATGACAGAACCCCCTGAGGTCCCAGTGTGTATAATGTTCCTCCATGACAGAACCCCCTGAGGTCCCAGTGAGTCTCTATAATGTTCCTCCATGACAGAACCCCCTGAGGTCCCAGTGTGTATAATGTTCCTCCATGACAGAACCCCCTGAGGTCCCAGTGAGTCTCTATAATGTTCCTCCATGACTGAACCCCCTGAGGTCCCAGTGTGTATAATGTTCCTCCATGACAGAACCCCCTGAGGTCCCAGTGTGTATAATGTTCCTCCATGACAGAACCCCCTGAGGTCCCAGTGTGTATAATGTTCCTCCATGACAGAACCCCCTGAGGTCCCAGTGTGTATAATGTTCCTCCATGACAGAACCCCCTGAGGTCCCAGTGTGTATAATGTTCCTCCATGACAGAACCCCCTGAGGTCCCAGTGTGTATAATGTTCCTCCATGACAGACCCCCCTGAGGTCCCAGTGTGTATAATGTTCCTCCATGACAGAACCCCCTGCGGTCCCAGTGTGTATAATGTTCCTCCATGACAGAACCCCCTGAGGTCCCAGTGTGTATAATGTTTTTCCATGACAGAACCCCCTGAGGTTCCAGTGTGTATAATGTTCTTCCATGACAGAACCCCCTGAGGTCCCAGTGTGTATAATGTTCCTCCATGACAGAACCCCCTGAGGTCCCAGTGTGTATAATGTTTTTCCATGACAGAACCCCCTGAGGTTCCAGTGTGTATAATGTTCCTCCATGACAGAACCCCCTGAGGTCCCAGTGTGTATAATGTTCCTCCATGACAGAACCCCCTGAGGTCCCAGTGTGTATAATGTTCCTCCATGACAGAACCCCCTGAGGTCCCAGTGAGTCTCTATAATGTTCCTCCATGACAGAACCCCCTGAGGTCCCAGTGTGTATACTGTTTCTCCATGAGAGAACCCCCTGAGGTCCCAGTGTGTATAATGTTCCTCCATGACAGAACCCCCTGAGGTCCCAGTGAGTCTCTATAATGTTCCTCCATGACAGATCCCCCTGAGGTCCCAGTGTGTATAATGTTCCTCCATGACAGAACCCCCTGAGGTCCCAGTGTGTATAATGTTCCTCCATGACAGAACCCCCTGAGGTCCCAGTGTGTATAATTTTCCTCCATGACAGAACCCCCTGAGGTCCCAGTGTGTATAATGTTCCTCCATGACAGAACCCCCTGAGGTCCCAGTGTGTATAATGTTCCTCCATGACAGAACCCCCTGAGGTCCCAGTGTGTATACTGTTCCTCCATGACAGAACCCCCTGAGGTCCCAGTGTGTATAATGTTCCTCCATGACAGAACCCCCTGAGGTCCCAGTGTGTATAATGTTCCTCCATGACAGAACCCCCTGAGGTCCCAGTGTGTATAATGTTACTCCATGACAGAACCCCCTGAGGTCCCAGTGTGTATAATGTTCCTCCATGACAGAACCCCCTGAGGTCCCAGTGTGTATAATGTTCCTCCATGACAGAACCCCCTGAGGTCCCAGTGTGTATAATGTTCCTCCATGACAGAACCCCCTGAGGTCCCAGTGTGTATAATGTTCCTCCATGACAGAACCCCCTGAGGTCCCAGTGAGTCTCTATAATGTTCCTCCATGACAGAACCCCCTGAGGTCCCAGTGTGTATACTGTTTCTCCATGAGAGAACCCCCTGAGGTCCCAGTGTGTATAATGTTCCTCCATGACAGAACCCCCTGAGGTCCCAGTGAGTCTCTATAATGTTCCTCCATGACAGATCCCCCTGAGGTCCCAGTGTGTATAATGTTCCTCCATGACAGAACCCCCTGAGATCCCAGTGTGTATAATGTTCCTCCATGACAGAACCCCCTGAGGTCCCAGTGTGTATAATTTTCCTCCATGACAGAACCCCCTGAGGTCCCAGTGTGTATAATGTTCCTCCATGACAGAACCCCCTGAGGTCCCAGTGTGTATAATGTTCCTCCATGACAGAACCCCCTGAGGTCCCAGTGTGTATACTGTTCCTCCATGACAGAACCCCCTGAGGTCCCAGTGTGTATAATGTTCCTCCATGACAGAACCCCCTGAGGTCCCAGTGTGTATAATGTTCCTCCATGACAGAACCCCCTGAGGTCCCAGTGTGTATAATGTTACTCCATGACAGAACCCCCTGAGGTCCCAGTGTGTATAATGTTCCTCCATGACAGAACCCCCTGAGGTCCCAGTGTGTATAATGTTCCTCCATGACAGAACCCCCTGAGGTCCCAGTGTGTATAATGTTCCTCCATGACAGAACCCCCTGAGGTCCCAGTGTAACCCTGTAATTCAACATTTACAAGATTTCTCATCCACACACACACACACACACACACACATACATACATACATACATACATACATACATACATACATACATAAATTACATACAATACATACATTACATACATTACATACATACATTACATACATTACATACATACAATACATACATACATACATACATTACATACATACATTACATACATACATTACATACATACATTACATACATTACATACATACATTACATACATTACATACATACATACATACATACATACATACAATACATACATACACACCACAGGAGGTTGTTGTCACCTTAATTTGGGAGGAAGGGCTCGTGGTAACGGCTGGAGCAGGAATCAGTGGAACGGCATCAAACACATCAGACACATGGTTTCCATGGTTTCCAGGTAGTTGATGCATTTACATTTACATTTAAGTCATTTAGCAGACGCTCTTATCCAGAGCGACTTACAAATTGGTGCATTCACCTTATGATATCCAGTGGAACAACCACTTTACAATAGTGCATCTAAATCTTTTTTTTGGGGGGGGGGGGGGTTAGAAGGATTACTTTATCCTATCCCAGGTATTCCTTAAAGAGGTGGGGTTTCAGGTGTCTCCGGAAGGTGGTGATTGACTCCGCTGTCCTGGCGTCGTGAGGGAGCTTGTTCCACCATTGGGGTGCCAGAGCAGCGAACAGTTTTGACTGGGCTGAGCAGGAACTGTGCTTCCTCAGAGGTAGGGAGGCGAGCAGGCCAGAGGTGGATGAACGCAGTGCCCTTGTTTGGGTGTAGGGCCTGATCAGAGCCTGAAGGTACGGAGGTGCCGTTCCCCTCACAGCTCCGTAGGCAAGCACCATGGACTTGTAGCGGATGCGAGCTTCAACTGGAAGCCAGTGGAGAGAGCGGAGGAGCGGGGTGACGTGAGAGAACTTGGGAAGGTTGAACACCAGACGGGCTGCGGCGTTCTGGTTGAGTTGTAGGGGTTTAATGGCACAGGCAGGGAGCCCAGCCAACAGCGAGTTGCAGTAATCCAGACGGGAGATGACAAGTGCCTGGACTAGGACCTGCGCCGCTTCCTGTGTGAGGCAGGGTCGTACTCTGCGAATATTGTAGAGCATGAACCTACAGGATCGGGTCACCGCCTTGATGTTAGTGGAGAACAACAGGTTGTTGTCCAGGGTCACGCCAAGGTTCTTAGCACTCTGGGAGGAGGACACAAGGGAGTTGTCAACCGTGATGGCGAGATCATGGAACGGGCAGTCCTTCCCCGGGAGGAAGAGCAGCTCCGTCTTGCCGAGGTTCAGCTTGAGGTGGTGAGCCGTCATCCACACTGATATGTCTGCCAGACATGCAGAGATGCGATTCACCACCTGGTTATCAGAAGGGGGAAAGGAGAAGATTAATTGTGTGTCGTCTGCGTAGCAATGATAGGAGAGACCATGTGAGGATATGACCGAGCCAAGTGACTTGGTGTATAGTGAGAATAGGAGAGGGCCTAGAACAGAGCCCTGGGGGACACCAGTGGTGAGAGCACGTGGTGCGGAGACAGATTCTCGCCACGCCACCTGGTAGGAGCGACCTGTCAGGTAGGACGCAATCCAAGCGTGGGCCGCGCCGGAGATGCCCAGCTCGGAGAGGGTGGAGAGGAGGATCTGATGGTTCACAGTATCAAAGGCAGCAGATAGGTCTAGAAGGATGAGAGCAGAGGAGAGAGAGTTAGCTTTAGCAGTGCGGAGAGCCTCCGTGACACAGAGAAGAGCAGTCTCAGTTGAATGCCCAGTCTTGAAACCTGACTGATTAGGATCAAGAAGGTCATTCTGAGAGAGATAGCAGGAGAGCTGGCCAAGGACGGCACGTTCAAGAGTTTTGGAGAGAAAAGAAAGAAGGGATACTGGTCTGTAGTTGTTGACATCGGAGGGATCGAGTGTAGGTTTTTTGAGAAGGGGTGCAACTCTCGCTCTCTTGAAGACGGAAGGGACGTAGCCAGCGGTCAAGGATGAGTTGATGAGCGAGGTGAGGTAGGGGAGAAGGTCTCCGGAAATGGTCTGGAGAAGAGAGGAGGGGATAGGGTCGAGTGGGCAGGTTGTTGGGCGGCCGGCCGTCACGAGACGCGAGATTTCATCTGGAGAGAGAGGGGAGAAAGAGGTCAAAGCACAGGGTAGGGCAGTGTGAGCAGGACCAGCGGTGTCGTTTGGCTTAGCAAACGAGGATCGGATGTCATCAGCCTTCTTTTCAAAATGGTTGACGAAGTCATCCGCAGAGAGAGGAGGGGGGGAGGGGGAGGAGGATTCAGGAGGGAGGAGAAGGTATCAAAGAGCTTCCTAGGGTTAGAGGCAGATGCTTGGAATTTAGAGTGGTAGAAAGTGGCTTTAGCAGCAGAGACAGAAGAGGAAAATGTAGAGAGGAGGGCGTGAAAGGATGCCAGGTCCGCAGGGAGGCGAGTTTTCCTCCATTTCCGCTCGGCTACCCGAGCCGTTATTATGAGCCCTTCCTCCCATCAGCAGCCTCCACTGACGCACACACACACACACACACACATACACACTGATACACACACACACACACAGGCACACTGACACACGCACTGATACACACACCACACCACTCACACACACACACACAGACACACACAGACACACACACACACACACACACAGACACACACACACGCACGCACTAAGCCGCCCTGCACCAGACCAGGAACAACTTAGTGTGAGGGCCCTCTCTCTAATTGCGGACCATTACCCATAATGCCTGTGTGACAGGCCCGACCAGGAGAGGTTCAACATTGTTTTCCAACACTGTGAAATGGCATCAAGGCCTCCTCTCACACGCCCGATGATAATTGAACAATTCAACTTTAGCATGCTAATGACCACTTCAGCGTTGCATACTGGATAACTAATTACTGTGGTAGACCTCTCCAATGAAACGGCGTCCATTAAGGCTCAACACTCTCCAATGAAACGGCGTCCATGCAGGCTCAACACTCTGCAATGAAACGGCGTCCATGCAGGCTCAACACTCTCCAATGAAACGGCGTCCATGCAGGCTCAACACTCTCCAATGAAACGGTGTCCATGCAGGCTCAACACTCTGCAATGAAACGGTGTCCATGCAGGCTCAACACTCTCCAATGAAACGGCGTCCATTCAGGCTCAACACTCTCCAATGAAACGGCGTCCATTCAGGCTCAACACTCTCCAATGAAATGGCGTCCATGCAGGCTCAAAACTCCAATGAAACGGCGTCCATGCAGGCTCAACACACCAATGAAACGGCGTCCATTCAGGCTCAACACTCTCCAATGAAACGGCGTCCATGCAGGCTCAACACTCTCCAAAAAACGGCGTCCATGCAGGCTCAACACTCTCCAATGAAACGGCGTCCATGCAGGCTCAACACTCTCCAATGAAACGGCGTCCATGCAGGCTCAACACTCTCCAATGAAACGGTGTCCATTCAGGCTCAACACTCTCCAATGAAATGGCGTCCATGCAGGCTCAACACTCTCCAATGAAATGGCGTCCATGCAGGCTCAACACTCTCCAATGAAACGGCGTCCATGCAGGCTCAACACCGTATTGGTGGATATATTTGTTGTTTCGTTAGATAGCTGTTTAGTATGCTGTGTCCTGGGTGATTTAGGTATGTTTAACTACACGGTAGTGAAATATTTCTGGCTTTTTAGAGGTCTATTTGTTTAGATGTATATCTGTTTATTGACGTCTGATTCTGCATTGTCAATTAAAATACTCATACATTATAAATGTTTTTATTGTCTTTTGTGATTGTACGATATCGTACACAGCCTCGTCGTTTTGTGCCACTTTTCTAAAGCTTGTCGTAGCAAACTCTGCATACTGTAATCATGTGTAAATCAGATGAAAGGATGCTATTCCATTTAGCCTGGAACAGGAGAGGACAAAGCATTTAGCCTGGAACAGGAGAGGACAAAGAAGACAAAGCATTTAGTCTGGAACAAGAGAGGACAAAGCATTTAGTCTGGAACAGGAGAGGACAAAGCATTTAGCCTGGAACAGGAGAGGACAAAGCATTTAGTCTGGAACAGGAGAGGACAAAGCATTTAGCCTGGAACAGGAGAGGACAAAGCATTTAGTCTGGAACAGGAGAGGACAAAGCATTTATGGTATGATTGATTAAGGTTAGGTGTAATGGTATGATTAAGGCTAGGTGTAATGGTATGATTGATTAAGGCTAGGTGTAATGGTATGATTGATTAAGGTTAGGTGTAATGGTATGATTGATTTAAGACTAGGTGTAATGGTATGATTGATTAAGGCTAGGTGTAATGGTATGATTGATTAAGGCTAGGTGTAATGGTATGATTGATTAAGGTTAGGTGTAATGGTATGATTAAGGTTAGGTGTAATGGTATGATTGATTTAAGACTAGGTGTAATGGTATGATTGATTAAGGTTAGGTGTAATGGTATGATTGATTAAGGCTAGGTGTAATGGTATGATTGATTAAGGTTAGGTGTAATGGTATGATTGATTAAGACTAGGTGTAATGGTATGATTGATTAAGGCTAGGTGTAATGGTATGATTGATTAAGGCTAGGTGTAATGGTATGATTGATTAAGGCTAGGTGTAATGGTATGATTGATTAAGGCTAGGTGTAATGGTATGATTGATTAAGACTAGGTGTAATGGTATGATTGATTAAGGCTAGGTGTAATGGTATGATTGATTAAGGTTAGGTGTAATGGCATGATTGATTAAGGCTAGGTATAATGGCATGATTGATTAAGGCTAGGTGTAATGGTAGGATTGATTAAGGCTAGGTGTAATGGTATCATTGATTAAGGTCAGGTGTAATGGTATGATTGATTAAGGCTAGGTGTAATGGTATGATTGATTAAGACTAGGTGTAATGGTATGATTGATTAAGGCTAGGTGTAATGGTATGATTGATTAAGGCTAGGTGTAATGGTATGATTGATTAAGGTTAGGTGTAATGGTATGATTGATTAAGGCTAGGGGTAATGGTATGATTGATTAAGGCTAGGTGTAATGGTATGGTATGATTGATTAAGGCTAGGTGTAATGGTATGATTAAGGTCAGGTGTAATGGTATGATTGATTAAGGTTAGGTGTAATGGTATGATTGATTAAGGCTAGGTGTAATGGTATGATTGATTAAGGCTAGGTGTAATGGTATGATTGATTAAGGTTAGGTGTAATGGTATGATTGATTAAGGCTAGGTGTAATGGTATGATTGATTAA